>NC_069501.1:103782362-104082362 GCF_027579735.1 Bombina bombina
CGCTATTTTGCACTTGCTTGCATCCCGCCCCCTGACCGTGCACAGCCAATCACGCATGGGCAGGAGCTGTCTATTTTCCCGGTTGGACGAGACCGGTGAGATTGAAATTTGCCACCTGAGAGGTGGGCGAAAGGTTAGGGAAGCAGCAGTCTGATGACCGCTGCTTGTTAAATACGGACTGCAGGTTCTGTTGTGAGAAACTGCAGTCGTAGGCAGGTGAAGCCTGCCAAAAGGGTTTGATAAATCGACCCCTTACTCTTACCGAATTTCCTGATATTTATTACAAAAGGTTTCCCTATTTTGAAGAATGTTAATAGCTTATATATATATATATATATATATATATATATATTAAACAAATCTTTTCCAACTCTAATTTTTAGAGGAACACTTAAAGAAAAAATATTGTACAAAATGATATGCAAAATTAAAGAAACAGTGAAATATCCCAATCCCTGTTCAATCCTGCAGGTTCAATCGTTCCTAATTCATGTATCCAAAAAGATTACTGTTTCAATATTAACGCTCTATCCCCTCCCCTACGTGCTCTAGGGACAAAATCTATCATTTGAAATCTTAACCGGTTAATTGCATGTCCCATCCTTAAATTATTAGTTACTGGGGCAAGTTCATTCTTGGCTCTAAGCAGCAAACTCCCAGCTTGTGTTTTTACATATATTCCTGGTTTTTGTTTTGTTTTTGTTTTTTAAGGGCTTTAAATAAACAAAAAATCTCTGTAAATTATTTCATTGTGCATAGTTTACAAAGTAAGTTCATCATTTTTGCAAGTTTGAAACTGCATAATGATAAACAGTGATTATTAAATCAGTGCATGAGCTTGTTTAGGTGTATTCTGGCCACAGCACAGAAAAAAAAAGATAAAGATATCAGTCTTAAATAATTTGTCGCAAACAGGATATTGACAAACTTTCATACCAGAATTGGATTTGTAAATATGTGTTTGAAGTATCAAGTGTCCAGGAAATCGCTTGTGTTTCAAAAGTCCATCAAGATAAAATTATTAATTGTATAATTGTATTATTATTATTGAATCAGCAATAATAATGATTAAACTCTGATATCAGACCACTTATGCAAAATTCACAATTTGTTTAGATATATTACAAGGCTAAGAAGTTAGAAATTAATGGACTTTAGTAAACAGGCTTCATAGAAAACAATATGAATTGATGAGACGGAGAAGCCATTTTGTTTTTTACAACTTAACCACAGAAACTAGTTACACACAGGCTGTTCCTAGTACAGCATATTTTAGGGGGCAGCAAATTCTGAGCCCTTCAGCACAAGCCATAATGGGCAAATGCATAAATATAATTCCCTGTTGTCTTCATCCATCACCTTATAAACAGCTCAAGTCCCTGCCTTCTGCCCAGCAAATGGAAGTGTGTGTTAGAATCAGGTAAATGATAATGTTTGGCATTATGAGTTTTGTCACACGTGCCAATCACCTCCTTCCGGCTCATACATCCATTACAAGAGAGGGGTCATAGCATAGAACACTTACCAGTGGGTGCATGAATTGTACACTAGAGAGATTACGGGGGAATGGTTTAGATCCCTGCTTCATAGGTATTACTGGCTAAAAGGAAGTTACAGCACTGCACTGTGCAAAGTACTGGCTATATGGAAGATTAATCGCACTGTATGGGGTACTGTGTATATGAGGGTATAATCGCTGCACTGTGTGGGGTACTGTGTATATGAGGGTATAATCGCTGTACTGTGAGGGTACTGTGTATATGAGGGTTTAATAACTGCATGGCATAGGGTACTGTGTATATGAGGGTATAATCGCTGCACTGTGAGGGTACTTTGTATATGAGGGTTTAATAACTGCATGGTATAGGGTACTGTATATATGAGGGTATAATCGCTGCACTGTGTAGGGTACTGTGTATATGAGGGTTTAATAACTGCATGGTATAGGGTACTGTGTATATGAGGGTATAACCAGCCTAATCAAAGCCTGCACTACTGAACCACAACATGCACTAAGCTAATAACAGTTCTCTTAAAGAGCCATACACAACATAATGCTCACATAAAAACCCCTAAAGCTGCCAGATGGATAAAATGGACCAGAGGCCTCCCTAATGATGGTTCCAATGCTAGTAGAACTGTTAGAGATATGAAATGGAGAAAAAAAAAACAGTGTCATGAGGGGAGCAGGTGATGTCCCCTGGCTATGCTGTACCTGTGTCAAAATAACTACAAATACCCTCTGGTCTGTGTAAAGACACTTACCTTACGCAGCACCCCTCCACTGGCTTAGGCATGTCAATGTTAATACAGCTGCAGCAGTATCCAGTAGAGAGCCCATACAGTGCAGGTATCGAGTTCCGCAGAGGTTTGCAGTAGGAAATACCAGGGGGAGGCTAAGGACGAACCCCCGCGATGCCTGAGGGTAGTTATGGCTGAAGTCCCATTAGGGAAATGCTGTGCACATAACAGGGAATTACTGTGTCCCTGTATCATTCAGCTGCTGTGAAGAGACTTTTATGTCTTCTTTGTAAATGATACTCCCCAGGGACTCTGGGTCTCACATAGGTCTGAGCTCCAATTTATAATCCAGGAGGACTGTGGACCATCATCATTGTACGAAAGAAAACCTAACACCCAACCAGTCCAGCAAACCTGATCAATTTCAACAAAACTGTGCTAACCTGACATAAAACATTAATATTTCACAATCATAAATACATATTTCCATATATCTCTTATGGTTTTTGGTAAAAACAAAATGTATCCTTACCTGATAAATTATTTTTCTTTCTTTCTTAATACACAGTGAGTCCACGGAATCAATTACTGTTGGGAATATCACTCCTGGCAAGCAGGAGGAGGCAAAAAGCACCACAGCTGTTAAGTATCACTTCCCTTCCCACAATCCCCAGTCATTCTCTTTGCCTTCAGTGCAAGGAGGAGGTGAAGTTTAGGTGTCTGTTTAAGAATTCCTCTATCAAGATTTTATTATTTTGGAAGCCTGAGCAGGTTTGTCCTGATCTTCCCTAACAAGCTGGGTCTAGCTGTACTCCACGTTAGTCCCTTCATTAGGGCTGTGGTAGCTTTCAAGCAGTTAGGAACTTGCGGGGTGGGCCTCACTGTGTTTTCCTGACAGATTGCTGCCTTCAAATAGAATGCCAGAGTAGGCTTACTCTGTTCCTTCTTTTATCCATAGGTCTCTGTGAGGAGTAGCTTCCTCTCATGCCAGGTGAGCTGTCCTCCAGCCAGACAGTCAAGGGTGCAGGTAAGTGCCATTTTAATTTCTCATAGAAAGCCCTGGCACTACAGCAGTCTGTAGGCTGCACCATATATGGGACTGGTTTATTCCTGATAATCAGGATATCCTAGGCAGGATGCAGGGCACTGTGTGGCGGTATTCTAGAGAAGCAGTGTTTTACATTTAGAAGGTGGCTCAGTTTGTCAGACTGCTTTTAAATACAGTCGTTAATTTTTGGGGCAATATGTGCAATCTATGTCTATGACGTCACTAGGAAGGCGTGTTTTCTCTCTTCGGCGCAGAGCGCGCTTTTACTTTTGGTGCCGTTTCCATTATACTGTATAATGGCTTCTACGGACCTCTCCCTCATTCAGGAGCTGCTCCGGTTTCCTAACCAACGTATCGTTGCAGAGAAAGGGGCAGGTAGGCACCTCAGCTTAGCGCTGAGGTGTAAAGAGGTTTTTGTCTAAAACATATTGGGGGCTCATAAAACTGCTCATAAGATATCTAATTTATGTGCTTATTTGTCTAGGCCTGCCTTTTTACCGTTAGCAGTCTTAAAGGAACAGTAACAAATTTAACAAGAAAAGTTTTTTTTGTGGTATTTATTTGAAAAATGGACCTAGAGGCTATGTCTGCTATAGAGTGCAAACTTTGTTTGAATTCCCGTTGAACCCTCTTTGCCTTTTTGTAGTTTTTGTATTGAAAGAACTTTAATGTACAAAGACAGACTGTTTAATATAATTCCTTCTTCTGATGCTGAAGTGGTTTCCTTCAGATTTAAGCTTGAACACCTTCGTGTTTTATTAAAGGAGGTTTTGGCTACTTTGGACGACTCTGATACTTCTTTTGTTGTCAACCCTAAGAAATCTAGCAAATTAAATTGATACTTTGATGTTCCCTCCCCTGGGGATGTGTTTCCAGTGCCAGACCGTGCTACAGAGATTATTGCCCGAGAATGGGAGAAACCAGGACTCCCCTTTTATCCCTCTCCAATCTTTAGGAAAGTGTTCCTGGTGGCCGACTCCTTCAAGGAGTCGTGGCAGACGGTCCCCAAGGTGGAAGGGGCAATTTCCACACTGGCTAAGAGGACTACTATTCCTATCGAGGATAGTTGCTCTTTCAAGGACCCTCTGGATGAGAAGCTGGAGGCTTTCTTAAAGATGTATATTCATCAGGGTTTACAATGGCAACCGGCGGTGTGTAATGCTTCAGTAACAAGTGCGGCAGCCTATTGGTTCAACGCTTTGTCCGAGTCCCTCCAAGCCGAGACTCCTTTGGAGGAGATACAGGATGGATAAAGGCTCTCAAGTTAGCCAATTCATTTATCTCCGACGCCTCTTTGCAGGTCAATAAGTTGGAAGTCAAAATATCTGGCTTTGCAATTTTAGCGGATGTGTCTTCCAAATCTAAGCTTTTGGCGATTCCTAACAAGGGAAAGACCTTGTTTGGGCCAGGAATGGCAGAACTTATTTCCGATATCACGTGTGGTAAAGGATCCTTTCTGCCTCAAGACAAGAATAACAAATCGAAAGGACGTCAGAGTAATTTTTGTTCCTTTCGTAACTTCAGAGGTAAGTCTTCCACCTCAGTCCAAGATCAGTCCAAGCCTTCTTGGAAGCGCAGTCAGTCTTGGCACAAGGGGAAGCAATCTAAGAAACCCACAGCTGAATCTAAGTCAGCATGAAAGGTCTGATCCAGGACCGGATCAAGTGGGGGGCAGACTCTCTCAGTTCTCTCAAGCTTGGTAGCGAGATATCCCAGACCCGTGGACATAGTATCCCAGGCTTACAAGTTAGAGTTTAAGACCTTTTCTCCCAAGTTCCAGGTCCACCTCTCAAGATTATCTGTAGACCAGATAAAAAAACATAAATTATGCTTACCTGATAATTTTCTATTCTTCCGTGGGAAAGAGTCCACAGCCACATTCATTACTTATGGGAAATAAGAACCTGGCCACCAGGAGGAGGCAAAGACCCACCAGCCAAAGCCTTAAATACTCCTCCCACTTCCCCAATCCCCCAGTCATTCAGCCAAGGAACAGTGGAAGAAGCATCAAGGTGAAAAGGTGCCAGAAGGTGAAAACAACAACAACGCCTCAAAAATGGGCAGGGGGCTGCGGACTCTTTCCCACGGAAGAAAAGGAAATTATCAGGTAAGCATAATTTATGTTTTTCTTCCTAATGGGAAAGAGTCCACAGCCGCATTCCTTACTTATGGGAAATTTATACCCAAGCCACAGAATGCCAAGACGGGAGGGTAAGAGGCGGACCATTGAAGGCACCCACCGAAAAAACATATTCCCAGAAAACAAAGTCCTGTTTCATCCGAAAACCGGGAACAACATCATTGAAAGAAAAAAAAAACCCAGTGGATGCAAAAGCACCAACTGTCCAAAGAACCTGGACAGTTACCATGAGTAGATGCAACTGAGACACAGGCCTTGAAGACCCCACTCTCAGGGGCAACAACCCAGTCATAGCCCCTTAAACCGACAAGGGGAACCCGACTAACAATTCCCAGAGGGAAAACCAGACAGGACATAAAGACCAACCCAGGCCTTCAAGAAGACAACTCGCTAGGCTCACCTGAACGTATGTCAGGGTAGAAAAAGACAGCAGCAGAAAACAGGAAATGACCGGAGACAAAGGATCCCAAGGACCGGCGGATGCAGGAACCACTACACAGCGTGGATGAGCGTCACCAACGATCAGGATCGCAAAGGGAAAATCCCTTACCCCAGTCAAGACCCACACCCAGTCCACAATAGACCAACACAACACCACTATAGGCCCCAGAGCAGCTGAACGCATCCGAGAACCAACCCTCTCGACAACAGAAGAATCCCTAAGGATCCCACTCCTCCAGAGGGAGCAAAGAAACACCTCTTTCGGACCCTTAAAAGTTTGCTAGCAACCAAGGTGCAACAGTATCAGCGGAGTCAAACTGCAAACCCACCGCTCACTAGGTAGCAAAGCTAACCATCAGGCTCTTACAGCTGACAATACGGACCCACCCCCACACAAAGGGAGGGAGAAAAAACAACCAGGCACACGTTGAAGAAAAAGCGACCAGAACCCAGGTATAATTCCCACAAACCAGAGAACACGGAATCCCAAAGGGCAAGCCCACAAGGCAACATAAATGTATGTAAACCAGATGGAATCGAACCTCGATCTTAAAGGACCATAAGATGGCTAGATCTAAGTCGAGCATCCAACCTAACAGAATGGATTCTCCGTAAAAAAAACACTAAGGACCAATGTGACCCTTCTTTTTAGGGGAACCATAATCCCCCATATGAAAAGACAGAGACGATGTGTCCTCAAGACACCTAAACCATCTACCGATGAATGCACAGGCACCGAACGCCCCAAAGGGCAGAGTGGCGGCAGACCCCAAAAAGCACCCCCCGTCAGGGGAGTCTACCACAGGCATAGGAGAAAAGTCAAGGCAGACCATCCAGAGCAAAGAGCGGAAAGCGGATCACGGGTAGAAAAAAAGAAAAATACATCTTTATTGTTGGTTAAACATGCAATAAAACAAGATAAAAAAAATCTACATGTAGAATAACAGTCAGAGGCGTTTCGGCTCACGCCTTCATCCGTGACCTAAATACATCATATAACAGAACATGTACAGTATATACCCTAAAAGTGTACATGATTCGATAATCCGTTAATCAGATAATCTAAAACAAATGGCTTGAAAACCTCCCCCTGATTGTTAACCCTGAATATACCATACAGAGGCTAGCAAAAAGGTGTAAACACAAGATCCCATATTGACACGGACAGATATGTAAATGTCATAAGAAAAACAAACAACAAAAAAAACAACCTGACATATAAAATTGCAATAATGTTCATATAAGACTGCAATAAAATAAACATTTAAAGGAATATATACCTTTATCATAACAACAAATTATATTTACTTATTTGGTCAAAAGAACAAATTCTTGGGAATGAGCTAAATATATAAAAACTGTAATAATATTCCATATTACCCTATTGTGGGAAGGGAGATAATCTCGGGGCCCCCATTGTAGCAAAGAGTGGCTGAATATCAGAAACATATTACTATTGCTACCTTAATAATAATAAAAAACTGAGAGCTCATGACTAGCACCCCCTCCGCTGTTTTTTTTTTTGTCTGGGTATTTAATACATTGCATACTAATCTCATTTCCTAGGGCAAAGTGCCTGAATCATAAATTCAAGAAAAAATAAAGATAAAAACAATAGTTTTGCTCAGATAAGTTTTGATATGAAAAACATATCTTGCTGGTAAGATAGTTAAATAAGCTATGGAAACTATGGGAAAGATGTCCAAATGTATAATGACCTACTGATGCTAGTGATATACCACATTCTCAGAAGTGTAGATAAATTAAGGAAATGGCGGGTATTTGTAACTAATAGATCAAAGATTTACCATAATATGATCTAGATACATACACGTACACTATAAAACCCTGTTAGCTGATAGTATAGTTATAGGTGTAAGTGAACACTACAATAAGCTAATTTGGTAAACCCTAGATCCAGACATTGATAATATCTGAATCAATGTTGAAACCTAGGGGTACCCTTGTTCTTAAAGTGAATACCCAGAAAATATATATTTCTAACCCACAGTGGCTATATAAATTCCTTTCTCTATATCCGTCTTAAATGTTAGATAATATGTTGATATAGATACAAACACTACATAGTTTCAGTTTTTTGTGGAAACTCTTATTCTAATATAAATATTTCACTTTGCTACATACATTTCACAAAATCCCTTATTGATAAAAATCGTTTACACTTTTAGTATACCTTCAGCTATCAGTAGCGCACCTATCACCCCTAATCACTCACTCGATCGTTTGTTGAAAGACGGAAGGATCTTTCTTAATTTAGGTGTTTGGTAACTAACCTCTATTACCAGCGCACTACTAAACCCTTTCTATTCACAAAAAAACTTGTTTCCCTCGTGTTTTTTGATTTTTCTTATTATTAAATCTAATGGACTTTTTTTTTAAATTCATATTAGACCAGAGATACACCATGTTATTCTTATAGTCCAAAAGATCCCAGTCAAATTTTTTAAACGTCATAGCATCAATGTCCTCATTGACAGAGATAACACCCGACGGCACCTAGTCTCTAGGAGAACCACCAAGGGCAGCCCAAAAAGACCAGAACCGCACAACAGCAGCAAGGACCGCACCCCTCAGGCCGGCGATGCGAAGGGATGCAGTGGGACTCCACTGGCCCATGTTTCTGGAGCAGACTGACATGGCCAGCCCAAGCGCTCCTTAAATCCAGACACGAAGTTTGCGAGGAAAAGTGTAGTTTATAAAAACAAACAACAAAAACAAGTGAACCAGTAGGTCCCGCCGGACCAGCCAGGCGCAACATGCATCACTAACAATTAACAGTGCACACACCAACTCTGAATAAAAACCCGGGAACGACTTCCTTGGAAGAACTAAATCTAAGCAATCCCAGATTTCCCGTAGGAAAAGAATATAAAGTAAATAAATCCGATTCGGATAAAATAAACAAGGGCACCCGAAGGCATCCGCCCAGAAGGGACTATGTCTCAGCAGGACCTGCCAAATAGAGACCGGAACCCTCCGAAAAAAATGCTGGGAAAGCTCATAATAAACCGACCGGAGATAAGATTATCCCCATTAATCTATACCGAAGAACCGTGCGAGAACTGAGAAGTCCCCGGACGATAGGATCCCCAATAGGTCAAAAAGACGTTGTAGTAGGACACAGCCGCACAATCCTATAACGAAAAGAACAACAAGGGGGAACAATCACCCCCGGGGGGAATATTATAGTGCCATTCAAGGTCTGAACACCCGGGATAGGCAAGCAGGCACATAACTGCAAGGAAACCTCGGGATCTTGCAGACTTATCAGAGCCAATAAAATATTAAAACGAAAATGTCCGGTCACCTGCAAAAGCAAAAGGAGTGTGCGATTGGGAAGGTGCTTCCTGAGGAACAGAGCTCCCGGAGGCCGATGGCTCAGCAGACCCAAGGTACCCCAAGCCCGAGGGACCCGGCAAACCATGCAGGCACAAGAGACAAGAGTGGTAGCCTTGTGACAACGGGGCCAAACGACAATCCTCGTCCGATGACGACTCAGAATCTGATAAGAAAATAGTCTTGGCATCAGAATCCTCCATGGCTAGGACTAATATAAACGCACAATATTGGAAAAAAACGACTGGCACCTGACACACAATGGCTGGGGCACTCACCACCTCCCATGACTAAACCTCAGCAGAGCAGACTCTTTCCTCCGTCGCCACTCGGTCAGGAATGCGGAAGGGGAAGAAACCCCACCCAAGCGTAAACACGCACGGTCAACATACTATACTGTCATAATAAATCACATTACAGACAATGTAATAAAATGAAACGATCTTACCGGAATCTATGCCATGGAACAGGAACACGGCCCTTCAAGTGTGATGAACAGAAGCAGCGCCTCCGTCATGGAATCGAAAGAAGACATTAGGTAGCGAAGCGAAGTTCGAAAACGCCAAGTGCTGAAAGGAGCCGTTATAACGAGTCGGAATGGTGTCACAGGGGAAGCTCCCACTGCATCTCGGGACTCTAAATTTCGCCCAGGCCCTCCACGAGAGGCTAACAGGACTACTTAAAACTCCTGTCCCATGTCTAAGGGTAGCACCCTCCAAAAGAGACATATTAACAATAAATAAAAGTATAACAAAATACTACTAAAGAAAAAAAGAAAAAAACTTCTGACACTTCTCTGCCAACCTCCTGGGATGAAAGGCAAAGAATGAACGGAGGATAGGGGAAGTGGGAGGAGTATTTAAGCCTTTGGCTGGTGGGTCTTTGCCTCCTCCTGGTGGCAAGGTTCTTATTTCCCACAAGTAATGAATGCGGCTGTGGACTCTTTCCCATTAGGAAGAAAAGAGAGGTGTTCTTGAAATAAGTACAGGATCTTTCCCTCTTGGGAGTGATAGTTCCAGTTCCAATACAGGAACAGGGTCTCAGGTTCTACTACAACCTGCTTGTGGTGCCCAAAAAAGATGGAACTTTCAGGCCTATTCTGGATCTAAAGTTCCTCAACAAATTTCTCAGAGTGCCGTCCTTCAAGATGGAGACTATCCATTCCATTCTTCCTCTGGTTCAAGAAGGTCAATTCATGACGACCACAGACCTGAAGGATGCATACCTGCATGTTTCCATTCACAGGGATCACCACAAATTTCTGATTGAATACACTGCGTTCCTCTGGATCTCACTAATATACTACCTTCCTAGCTTACTCAATTAAAACGTTATCCCCTCAAAAAAACTTTCAAATCACTAAAATTGGAAAAGATCATTTGTAGAGTAGCGCCCCAACTATACTCAGGGCTGAAGGTTAAATAAAAGCACATATAAGTTAAACATATATAAACTCAGTTATAATTTATTTAAAACAAAAATATAAATATATCAAAATTCCCAAATAATGAATTCTTACTTCAAACCTCTGTATATACAAAATATTTATTGAAGCATGATATGTGTCACCTAAAAAATTAAAAATCAATCCTAAACAAATAAATAATCCTAAACAAATAATTTATCTAATAACAATAGTTGTGGCCACAACTTTATATTTATATGATAAAATCGAGTGATATTAATTTCCAAACTCTGATCTTTTATAGGCAGTAAGAGGACTCTTATAAATGTCCTGATTAGCTCACAGTTTGCAATTCTCCTTTTGGAATTTTCTTAAGGATACTATATTCTCAATGTTAATATTAGTGTTGTTAAATAGTTTCAGTTGAGTATATACACACCGGGTAGCGTCACTTTAGCCGTTAGGTTTTCACACTCAGTTTTAGATCACAGAACCAATCAGCTATTGGTATTTGGACAACTCCCTTAATTTAGTGTTCTCCTTTGTATCCAAACAGTCTTTTTCTACTATTCACTTTCTAACCGCTTTAACTTTTAAAAGAGAAAACGCTCTTACCTCGTCTGTGTCTCCTATTTCTCTTAGGCGGCTTCTTAATTCAAGCCTTACCTGGACACTTTTGAGCGATTCTCTGCAGTTATTGGGTATCGTGGAAAGCTGAATAAGTAAATTGTAGTCCTGACAGCTGCAGCTTGTCTTTGTGATATGCTCCTAGTTCAATTTCTTCCGATGTTGTAATAGTTAATTCAAAGAGCAGAGTTGTAATCCTTCCTTCACTTCTACGCGTTTCAGCATCCCATAGATGCCTTTATCAAGATTTCTGAGATTTGCCTATCTAGACAAACACTTTCAATGTGTAGTGCTTCCATTTGGCCTTGCCACAGCTCCCAGAATTATCTCAAAGGTCCTGGGAGCTCTGTTGGCAGTAATTCGGTCCAGGGGGAATGCAGTGGCAACTTATCTGGACGACATTCTGGTTCAGGCGCCATCTTTTCAACTAGCAAAATCTCATACAGAGATCTTGTTGTCTTTTCTTCGTTCCCACGGATGGAAGGTGAATTTGGAGAAAAGCTCTCTAATTCTGGCTACAAGGGTGGTGGTCTTGTATCAATAAAAATATTTCTGACGGAGGTCAGAAGAGCCAAGATTCTTTCCGCTTGCCTATCTCTACAGTCTGCTTTACGACCATCAGTGGCCCAATGTATGGAGGTAATCGGTTTGATGGTGGCATCCATGGACATAGTTCCTTTTGCCCGATTCCATTTAAAAGCTCTGCAGTTATGCATGTTCAGTCAATGGAACGGGGATTATGCAGATCCATCTCAGAAGATAGTTCTAGATCAGGCGACAAGAAACTCTCTTCCATGGTGGCTGTCTCAGGGGATATGCTTTCGGAGACTCTCATGGGTGATTGTGACTACAGACGCCAGTCTGGTGGGCTGGGGAGCAGTCTGGGACTCATTGAAGGTGCAAAGACTTTGGTCTCAGGAGGAATCTGCTCTCCCCATAAACATTTTGGAGTTGAGAGCAATCTTCAATGCCTTGATGGCTTGGCCTCAACTGGCCTTAGCCTGGTTTATCAGGTTCCAGTCAGACAACATAACCTCAGTGGCTTACATAAACCACCAGGGGGAACCTCTGAGTTCCTTAGCCATGAAGGAGGTGGCGCAAATCAATCAGTGGGCGGAGGCTCACAATTGTGGTTTATCTGCCATCCACATCCCAGGAGTAGACAATTGGGAAGCAGATTTCCTGAGCAGACAGACTTTTCATCCCGGGGAGTGGGAACTACATCCGAAAGTGTTCTCCAGGTTAACAACCAAATGGGCGTTACCGGAATTGGATCTGATAGCTTCTCGTCAAAACACCAAGCTCCTAAAGTACGGTTCGAGGTCGAGGGATCCTCGGGCCTTTCTGATAGATGCTCTGGCAGTTCCTTGGAACTTCAGGTTGGCATATCTGTTTCCTCAGTTTGCTCTCCTTCCACGAGTCATTGCTTGGATCAAGCAGGAGAGAGCGTCGGTGATTCTAATAGCTCCTGCGTAGCCTCGCAGGATTTGGTATGCAGATCTAGTGGAAATGTCATCTCTACCTCCGTGGAGACTCCCTCTGAAGAAGGACCTTCTACTTCAGGGGCCCTTTCTTCATCTTAATCTCGTTTCTCTGAAGCCGACTGCTTGAAGATTGAACGCTTGATTTTAGCTAAGTGTGGGTTTTCGGAGGCGGTCATTGAGACCATAATTCAGGCTCGTAAGCCTGTCACTAGAAGTATTTACCATAAGATATGGCATAAATATCTTTAGTGGTGCGAGTCTAAGGAATATTCTTGGAGTAGGGTCAGGATCAAGAATTTTGTCTTTTCTCCAGGAAGGCCTGGAGAAGGGTTTGTTTGTCAGTACCCTGAAGGGTCAGATCTCTGCACTATCTATTTTGTTGCACAGACGTCTGGCGGATGTGCCAGATGTGCAATCCTTTTGTCAGGCCTTGGTCAGAATCAGGTCTGTGTTTAAATCTGTTGCTCCACCTTGGAGTCTTAACCTTGTTCTTAAAGTTTTGCAACAGGCTCCATTTGAGCCAATGCATTCCATAGATATTAAGTTGTTATCTTGAAAGGTTTTGTTTCTTACTGCTATCTCTTCTGCTTGAAGGGTTTCTGAACTCTCAACTTTGTAGTGTGATTCTCCTTATCTCATATTTCAAGAAGATAAGGCAGTTCTGCGTATCAGGTTTGGGTTTCTTCATAAGGTTGTTTCGGACAGAAAAATTAATCAGAAAATTGTTGTTCCTTCTCTCTGTCCTAATCCTTCTTATAAGGAACGTTTGTTACACAACCTTGATGTTGTGCGGGCTCTTAAATTTTATTTGTAGGCGACTAAGGATTTTTGCTAGTCTTCAGCATTGTTTGAATGTTTTTCTGGGAAACGCAAGGGTCAGAAAGCCACTTCCAGTTCTCTTTCTCTTTGGTCGAGAAGTATTATTCGTTTGGCATATGAGACTGCTGGACAGCAGCCTCCTGAAAGAATCACATCTCATCTCACCAGGGCTGTTTCTTCTTCTTGGGCCTTCAAGAATGGGGCCTCTGTGGAACAGATTTGCAAGGCTGTGACTTGGTCTTCTATGCATACTTTTTTTTGCCTCGGCTAAGGCTTCTTTTGGGAGAAAGGTGCTTCAAGCGGTGGTGCCTTCTGTTTAGGTTACCTGTCTTCCCTCCCTAATCATCGGTGTCCTCTAGCTTGGTTATTGATTCCCAACAGTAATTGAATATTCCGTGGACTCACTGTGTCTTAAGAAAGAAAACAAAATTTATGCTTACCTGATACATTTATTTATTTCTTGACACGGGGAGTCCACGGCCCACCCTTATTTTCAAACAGTTTTTTTTATATAGACCTCAGGCACCTCTACACCTTTTGGTATTTCCTTTCTCTCCTTTTCCTTCGGTCGAATGACTGGGGATTGTGGGAAGGGAAGTGATACTTAACAGCTTTGCTGTGGTGCTCTTTGCCTCCTCCTGCTGGCCAGGAGTGATATTCCCAACAGTAATTGATGATTCTGTGGACTCACCGTGTCTAGAAAGAAATTTATCAGGTAAGCATACATTTTATTTCTTTTGGAATGAGGATGGTCCACAGTCCTCCATAATATGGGATATATTTCCCTCCACTAGGAGGTGGTCAAGAACCCATATCAGAGCTTAAAATCCCTAGCACTCCCATCTCTCTCTTAGATTAACGTATAGCCGAGTAGAGAATAGGAAACATATAGGTAGTAATGACAAAGCAGGGTCTGTAGGTGTCATTAGAACTGTCACCCAACAATTGAAACGGGTGGGGTGTCAGGATATCTGAGTGTTATTAAATATTATATATAAACAGGTGGCCCTCGGTTTACGCCGGTTCAATTTGCGCCGTTTCAGAATAACAACCTTTTTTTTCAATCATGTGACTCCTATTGAAAAGCTTTTGGAAAGCAATGCACTAATTAAAATAGCCAGTAGGTGGAGCTGTCCGCTTGTTTTGCAGCAAAGTTATGCAACTTAACAGCCTTAAATGGATTTGTGTACACAGATCAGACAAGATCTATGGAGCAAAATTTAGCAGGCACTTCCCTATTATCTTCCTGTCCAGCAGCTTGAGGTGAGGTTAACTGCTTAATCACTGCAGATTGAAATGCATGTAATATGTGCAGACCCAATATTATCTAACATGCTAACAATGCAGAGAACTGATTGCAGAAAAATGCAAGTAAAAAACGTTTTTGTTCATTAAACTAATGTTTGATGATGATGCAGTCTGTTGTGTGATTATTTTATTAGGTGATGTTTAGCAAATGTTTTTGTTCATTAAACTTAGTTTGATTATATATTCTGTGTTGTGTGATTATTTGATACTGTTTATAATGCTGTTTAGCATTTAAAGTCTTCATTTCAAAGCTTTAAAAATAATGTATTAGGTGTTACTTATGACAATTTTGAGAGGGGTCTGGAACCTAACTCCCTCACTTCCCATTGACTTACATTATAAACTGGGTTTCAATTTACAACGGTTTCAATTTACAACCATTCCTCCTGGAACATATATATATATATATATATATATATATATATATTTATTATGTATACATGATAAGACCACAGGATTCATTATATATTAAACTGATTGCATCAGTTTAATTACTATAAATTACAGTTCTTTCTGCCAGATGGTTTTGGCTGGGTAAAACAACCCCCCTTCTTCTTGGTTACACGGAATGCATTGCAAATCTTTGTCCCAATTCATCAAAAGGAATTTCTTTCAAAGTAATCTTAGAAAGATCACTTCAAAAGACCTTTTTGCTCACTACCTGAAAATGTGTAATACAATTTCCTATCAGATCCCTAGACTCCCTTATAAGAAGAAGAGAGCCTAGTAGTCTGAGCCAAGTGACAAATTTTGTTGAAAGGTGACCATTCACACTTCGATGCAAATTGGTACCTGCTGTGTTAGATAGATAAACATCTGTGCTGGCTAACAGAGACATGTTTTGCATTGTAACTCTCAAATTCATTTTTTTTTAAAAACAAACTTGTATAATTTTCAATACTGCATAAAAAAATGTATAATTCTATGGATCTGAGAAATGCATTTCAGGTTTGTAATAAATTTAATGGATAACATTCTTATATTTTTCAGGCATCTAATAAGTACATATGTGGTTTGTGTTTTAAATAGTGTCGTGTTTTATACACTCAGCAAGAAATATGCTGATATGAAATATTTATATATGGAAAATAAATATGAAACCACATATGATTGCTGATCTCAAAGTATGTATGTGATATTAAGATGATGGCTGAGATATTAATTGGATCCATGCTAAAAGTATTAAAATCCTTTTAAATACCCATATATTTTAAATGTATAAGAATTACTTTGTATTATGATAAATATATCATATCTGGTCTTGAAATGCTCAGGATGAGCGATGTGACGTGGTCCACTACACATGGAACATGTGACTTATTAATACTAGAAAATATAATACATTGTAAAAATATATATGAATCTATATTAAACTGTAGCAGCATTGATGGTAAAACTGCCACCTATAGTTCAAAAATGGTATTACAACCAAAAGGCATTTGGCTACCCAGGGAGGCGTTTCCCAAAATAACTTATGAGATGTTCAGATCCGAGGGCGAATCGGAGACAAGAATCGGTAAGGGCCTATCAAAATCTTGTGGGAATGATTAAAATAATGGGTGTCGCACACAGTAGAAGAGGATACAGACAGATTTAAAGAAGCATTAATTTTTGGGGAGAAAAACACATAGGCTTTGGTGCCAGGTATATTCTCTGCCATTTTTGGGGACACTTTCTTGAACAAAGAAAGATTAACGATTCTTGAGGTCTATACCTTTGCATATTGTGAGTAAACCCTCAATAGATGACCCACAAGAAATTCTGGAAACTAAATAATCATTTGGTTATGTGTTGATGTATGACTGTTCTATATTGTTAATATTTTAAACGAAGGTATTCTAAGACTATAGTCAGATTGCAGCTATACAGATATATTTTAGGATTTACCTTATTGTAGATAAATAAGAATTTATTTCAGCTCAGATAAATTGGCTGTTTGCATTAATAATATACATAACTTCTGGTGTTTAAATTAGAGTTATATAGAATAATTTGTGGGCTAAGTAGCTTAATTATATTTGTCTGGAAGTTAACAATCCATACCTTGGTATCTCATTGTGGTATTTTAATGCAACTCTGATTTGGGAGATTATTGTGAATAAGGTAATTTGTAAAGGTATATTTTTATGATCTTTATATAGAATATTGTAACAGTTTAAGCTTGTATAATTTGATTCATAATCTGGTTCCTATAAATATAATTCAATGTGTTTATAACTAATATAAAGAATTTAGGAATAAAATATTGATTTTAATTGTTTTGTATATGAATTTTATTGGGGGTTTGTTTTAAAGAATAATTATTAAATAAATTGTATTATAACCCAGCCATATACTGACAGGGGCTTGTGGACTATCATCATTCCAAAAGAAAAGAATTTATCATCAGGTGAGCATACATTTTGTTTTGTTTCATAAAATGATGATGGTCCACAGTCCTCCATAACATTTCCAAGCACATGG
The DNA here is from genome assembly GCF_027579735.1 of Bombina bombina. Classification (NCBI taxonomy): domain Eukaryota; kingdom Metazoa; phylum Chordata; class Amphibia; order Anura; family Bombinatoridae; genus Bombina; species Bombina bombina. The sequence continues at coordinate 103,799,696 of NC_069501.1, forward strand.
GCATACGGAAAGGGTGGGACAATTTTTCTGACAGTTCATATTTAGCCGACACTGCAGTCTGAAGGACTTTCCTGCCAAAAGCTGCTTCAGAAGAAGCAAAAAGATAAAAGTAATACAATTTGGAAAAAGTATGCAGAGAAGACCATGTTGCAGCGTTGCAAAACTGCTCCAAAAGATGTATAATGTTATTAAAAACCCACAATGATGGCAATTGATCTTGTAGAAAGAGCTGTAATTTGGTTAGGAGACAACTTTCCCACCACCAAGTAAGCCTTGTGAATTACTTGCTTAAGCCAAGAGGCCAACGCTACCTTAGTAGCTTTCTGCCTATTACAAGTCCGAGAGTAGTGAACAAACTAGAAGTTTGTATGAAATCTTTAGTAGCTTGGAGAATGTCAAAGCCCTGACTACATCAAGATTATGTAATAGCTGCTCCTTAGAGCTAGCAGGATCTGAACATAACGAAGGAACAACTATTTCTTGATTGGTATTTTCCATAGAAAAGGTTAGTTAAAATTTAACACTTTATTTAACATATATACAAAGACAGACAATTTACTTAAATTGGATCACTCTGTAGAAACAAACAATCATAAATTGTTTCTATATCTTATCATTCCAAGTGACCCAACTGTAACATCATAAAACCAAACCTTAACCAAAAGGTAAAGGTAAAATATAAGGGCTACGTGCTCTAGAGAGTACTATAGTGGTGAAGTTTGTATTGAGTAGGTTTCAAGTTTGAGTCATACAGTGCTCACACAGGCTATGCGCTCAAAGGCGTCCTCCTACCTGCGTACTGCTGAGATTTAACTCAGTCAGCCGATTTCTAGCTGATCCCTATCAATCAATATCAAAACATTCGTACAGTCTCAATGTATCTGTCAGGATTTGGATAAAGCTAAAGTTGCTAGGTTTTTGAGGTATATATATATGTATTAGCGATTTCCGTTCAAAGTGCTTATCATCACTACTAGAACTAGTTCTGAAAAATATATAGGCACCATAAGCCCTTTTATCAAATCAGATTGTTACCCTTAGATCGCTATATATATATATTTGTAAAAGTAAACACTTTTGAAGCGGCAACAATAGTAGCCAAACAGATTATTCGTAACTTAGTTTCTAACACCACGCTAGAGTTCCAGAGCACGCCCACCGACGCGTTTCGTCACTTGTACGTGACTTCGTCAGGGCATAGGGCCCGCCCAGCCTCAAATGCCGTCTTTTATCCTCCATAGTTGCCATGGTAACGGCTTTTGTATTGCGGAAGTGTCCACCGCAATATCTACGGCTAATAAGTGTTACTCTCCGATATTACTGTTAGGTAATGTGTAATATGTCCGGTGTAGGCAAAATTCATGTCATTTATCTCAGATTGTTATAAGGGGCATTTATGCAGTAATAGAGAGATATCCTCCGACTGACTGAATGATTTTTACAGACACATCAGCAATTACATATTATGTATTGTTTGTTTTTCACAATAGTGAGTGCGTTCTATTTCTGAAAATCTTTTCATGAAAATATAACAGCAGTTTATGCTAAACAATGTATTATTTGACATAAGGACGAAGGGTTAGATGTTTATTAAACATAAGTCTATAAGTATGCGTATACTCGTTCTAAAGGTTTTTATTCTCTAGTGTCAAACTGACAATTCAGTATGTATCTATTGAGTATACAAGAATGTAAGGGAATGTATGTCTATATGACTTAGTAAACTTTATAGATGATTTTATCATAGCACATTTTTGTGAAGTTTACACATCCATCCTTTGCTTATCTAAATAAAGGAGCCAAATCCTTGTTGCTCCCTAAGAGGATATGCATATAATTTTCAACTATATATATAGTCATCTTTAGTAGCTACATCCCTTCCTTCTTGCTTTATTACCAATCTATAGACTTAGGTATAGATCTTTGATTCGATCTTCAATTAGAGTATGATCTCTAGAGAAAGCTCTTATAAGAGATTGCCTCATTTAAACCCTTTGGTGATGCAGATTTTAGTTCATGTATCCATCTGCATTCTTTTTGAAGTAAAAGTTTGTTAATATCACCCCTTCTGCCCTTAAGTTTTAGTTGTTCTATGGCAAAGAAATGTATTTGATATTTCTCTTGAGGATGAACTGTGTTCATATGCTTAGCTACTGGTACATTTCTGTCCCATTTTATGTCCCCTATATGCTCAAGGACTCTTGTTCTTAATTCCCTTGAGGTTTCACCTACATAGATTAGGGGACATTTGCACATGGCTACGTATACCACTCTCTTGGTTCTACAGTTCATAAATTCCTTTATAGGGTAATTTTTCCCTGTTTTTGGATGAACAAATTGTTTCATTGGGGACATATTTTTACACGCTTGGCAGCGGCCGCATTTAAAGAACCCTTTAGTTTCTTGAAGCCATGTTTTCTGAGGATTTTGTACAAAGTGACTCCTAGTCAGGGTGTCTTTCAAATTCTGCGATCTCCTATTAGTTATCTTTGGTCTATCAGCGATAACTTCAGACAATTCAGGGTCCTCCTGTAAAACGTGCCAGTGTTTTTGAAATATGTGTTGGATACTGCTGTGTTTTTCATCAAATGTACCTATAATTCTAATTTGCTGACTGTCTTTATTTCTTTTATATCATGTCAAACCCTCAGTACAAAAAGATGTGTCTTGATATTCTAACAAATAAAGATAATTATGAAATTTTATCTAAAGACCCGACACTAATATATATAAAAGAACTGAAATCTATATTAGACAAAGGGTATGGTGAAAGAATCATTACAAAATCAGAACATCAATATATGAGTGAATTGAAACCCAGAGTAGCTACATTTTACAGCCTGCCAAAAGTTCACAAAAACCTACTGTCACCCCCAGGAAGACCCATAGTATCTGGGAACGGTTGCTTGACTGAAAAAGTCAGTACTTTCTTAGATAAGAAACTAAGACAATATGTACACACACTGACATCATATGTCCAAGACACTAAAGAAGTTCTAAAATGCTTGGAAAATGTTTATGTTAGTGAGAATACACTACTAGCAAGCATTGACGTAGAGAGCTTATATTCAAATATATCACACTCTCTAGGAAAACAGGCTGTACAATTTTTCTTAAAAATCGATGATGTGCTTATACTATGGACAGGTTCCAAAGAGAACTTTAATGATTTTATGTTATGGCTAAATGACAATACTCATGGTATGCACTATACCTCTATGATTGAAGAAGCAAGCATTTCCTTTCTAGACTTAGAAATTCGAAAAGAGTGCGATGGATCCCTAAGTACAAAATTATTTAGGAAAGAGACAGCCACTAATAATCTCCTAAACTGGAAAAGTTACCATCCTAAAAGCCAAAGGATGGGCATCCCATATGGCCAATATTTGAGGGCTAGGTGCAACTGCAGTTCATTAGAAGATTTTGAACTGGAAGCTCAAGAGCTAAGAAAAAGGTTCAAAGAAAGGGGTTACCCTAATAGATGCCTCAAAAAAGCTTACCAAAGAGCTAAGGCACTAGAGAGAGCACCCCTACTACAGGAAAAAATAGACACTGACAGAAATAAAGACAGTCAGCAAATTAGAATTATAGGTACATTTGATGAAAAACACAGCAGTATCCAACACATATTTCAAAAACACTGGCACGTTTTACAGGAGGACCCTGAATTGTCTGAAGTTATCGCTGATAGACCAAAGATAACTAATAGGAGATCGCAGAATTTGAAAGACACCCTGACTAGGAGTCACTTTGTACAAAATCCTCAGAAAACATGGCTTCAAGAAACTAAAGGGTTCTTTAAATGCGGCCGCTGCCAAGCGTGTAAAAATATGTCCCCAATGAAACAATTTGTTCATCCAAAAACAGGGAAAAATTACCCTATAAAGGAATTTATGAACTGTAGAACCAAGAGAGTGGTATACGTAGCCATGTGCAAATGTCCCCTAATCTATGTAGGTGAAACCTCAAGGGAATTAAGAACAAGAGTCCTTGAGCATATAGGGGACATAAAATGGGACAGAAATGTACCAGTAGCTAAGCATATGAACACAGTTCATCCTCAAGAGAAATATCAAATACATTTCTTTGCCATAGAACAACTAAAACTTAAGGGCAGAAGGGGTGATATTAACAAACTTTTACTTCAAAAAGAATGCAGATGGATACATGAACTAAAATCTGCATCACCAAAGGGTTTAAATGAGGCAATCTCTTATAAGAGCTTTCTCTAGAGATCATACTCTAATTGAAGATCGAATCAAAGATCTATACCTAAGTCTATAGATTGGTAATAAAGCAAGAAGGAAGGGATGTAGCTACTAAAGATGACTATATATATAGTTGAAAATTATATGCATATCCTCTTAGGGAGCAACAAAGATTTGGCTCCTTTATTTAGATAAGCAAAGGATGGATGTGTAAACTTCACAAAAATGTGCTATGATAAAATCATCTATAAAGTTTACTAAGTCATATAGACATACATTCCCTTACATTCTTGTATACTCAATAGATACATACTGAATTGTCAGTTTGACACTAGAGAATAAAAACCTTTAGAACGAGTATACGCATACTTATAGACTTATGTTTAATAAACATCTAACCCTTCGTCCTTATGTCAAATAATACATTGTTTAGCATAAACTGCTGTTATATTTTCATGAAAAGATTTTCAGAAATAGAACGCACTCACTATTGTGAAAAACAAACAATACATATGTAATTGCTGATGTGTCTGTAAAAATCATTCAGTCAGTCGGAGGATATCTCTCTATTACTGCATAAATGCCCCTTATAACAATCTGAGATAAATGACATGAATTTTGCCTACACCGGACATATTACACATTACCTAACAGTAATATCGGAGAGTAACACTTATTAGCCGTAGATATTGCGGTGGACACTTCCGCAATACAAAAGCCATGTACCATGGCAACTATGGAGGATAAAAGACGGCATTTGAGGCTGGGCGGGCCCTATGCCCTGACGAAGTCACGTACAAGTGACGAAACGCGTCGGTGGGCGTGCTCTGGAACTCTAGCGTGGTGTTAGAAACTAAGTTACGAATAATCTGTTTGGCTACTATTGTTGCCGCTTCAAAAGTGTTTACTTTTACAAATATATATATATAGCGATCTAAGGGTAACAATCTGATTTGATAAAAGGGCTTATGGTGCCTATATATTTTTCAGAACTAGTTCTAGTAGTGATGATAAGCACTTTGAACGGAAATCGCTAATACATATATATATACCTCAAAAACCTAGCAACTTTAGCTTTATCCAAATCCTGACAGATACATTGAGACTGTACGAATGTTGTGATATTGATTGATAGGGATCAGCTAGAAATCGGCTGACTGAGTTAAATCTCAGCAGTACGCAGGTAGGAGGACGCCTTTGAGCGCATAGCCTGTGTGAGCACTGTATGACTCAAACTTGAAACCTACTCAATACAAACTTCACCACTATAGTACTCTCTAGAGCACGTAGCCCTTATATTTTACCTTTACCTTTTGGTTAAGGTTTGGTTTTATGATGTTACAGTTGGGTCACTTGGAATGATAAGATATAGAAACAATTTATGATTGTTTGTTTCTACAGAGTGATCCAATTTAAGTAAATTGTCTGTCTTTGTATATATGTTAAATAAAGTGTTAAATTTTAACTAACCTTATCTAATCCAATAGTGCCTAATTCAGCACTTAGCTTAAATGCTACAAATCCTTGAATTCTTTCCCTAACCAACCTTATTTTCCATAGAAGCTACCTTAGAAAGAAAATGATATTTCGTACAAAGTACAGCCTTATCCTTGTGGATAATTAGAAATGAAGACTCACAAGACAAGGTTGACAGCTCAGAAACTCTCCTTGCTGAAGAGATTGCTGATAGGAAAAGTATTTTCCAAGATAACAATAGATATCAATGGAATGCATTGGTTCAAAAGGAGGACCTTGTAATACAGAGAGAATAAGATTCAAATTCCAGGTTAGCAAAATAGGTTTCACAACTGAACGCCTGGACAAAAGTTCTGCAACTTCCTATGAAAAAGATCAGAGAACGCAGCAATTTTACCTTTTAAGAAACTAGCGGACAAACCCCCGTCAAGGCCTTCCTGTAAAAACTGAAGAATTCTAGGAATCCTAAAGCAATACCAAGAAAATCCTCTGGAAGAACACCACTCAAAATATGCCTTCCAAACCTTATGATAAATCTTTTGTGTCACAGGTTTTCTGGCCTGCATCAAAGTTTCAATGACCAATCTGAGAAACCTCTATGTCTCAAAACTAGGCGTTCAACCTCCACACTATTACATTTAGAGATCCTGATGAAAGAGAGGACCTTGAGAGAACAGATCTTGCCTCAGAGGAAGAATCCATAAAAGAGATGAGGACATCTGCACTAGATCTGCATACCATGTCCTGTGGCGTCTGGCTGGAGCAATTAATATTACTGACGTTGACTTCTGTTTGATTGGAGTAATGACTCTTGGAAGAACAAACAAAGGAAACAGGTATGCAACATGAAACTCCCATTGACATACCAAGGCATCTATCATGTAAGCTTTTAGATCTTTTGATCTTGCACAATACCATAGAAGCTTATGATTTAAGAGAGAGGCCATCAAATCTATGTACTGTAAGCCCCATTTCATCACTAAGCAATCGAAAATGTCCTAATGGAGAGACCACTTTCTTGGAAGGACCAATTGACTGCTAGGATGATCCACCTCCCAGTTGCTAACACCTCATATGTGAGCAACCGGGAATTGCAGACAGGGAATAATAACTCATCTCTGTCTAAGACAGAGACACTTCATGCATGGCCAGTGGACTGAACGTAGCCCCATTCATTATTTATGTAGGCCACCACTGTAAAATCTGTCTGACTGGAAACTGATAAAGCTTCAATAGGGGCCAGGGCTGACGAGCACGAAGAATTGCTTGAAGTTCCAGAATGTTGATTGGTAACCTAGCCTCTAACCAAACTCATTGCGCTCTTCAAGAAACCCAGACTGCCCCCCAGCCTGAGAGACTGACTTTGCTTTGGCATTTAGACCAAGACTGACGAAGGAAGGATATCCCAAAGTTCAAAGGAGGACTTTATGTTCTCAAGAAAAAGGATTGTCTGACAGAGAAATCCAAAGCAATCTGTGGTTCCAGATTTAGAGACCTATTCGACCACTGAGGTAGCATAGACTATTAAAGGGGGTCTCAAGAGAAGAGGGGCAAAAGTAACTGCATCTGAAGCAGCTACCATAATACCCACTGCTTTTAAGCAATAAGCTACTGATGGAAATGGAGCCCTTTGTAGGGAAAGACACGCCCTCTGGTCTGAATCTTTATTTTATAAAGTTCTGTCAGGAACTAGATGCATAAAGATTGAGTCTATTATGACTCCAATAAATGCTACCCTTATAGCAGGATATAATGAGCTTTAGGGTAGATTAATACTCCAACCATGGTCTGGAAGGAAGACAGACGGCTTGTGAGTATGAGCAATAGCAAGTGACAGGGAACAAGCTTGCACTAGTACAATTGCAATCAACATTCAATCTCCATTGCAAATCAGGTTTATTGTCAAGATTTACAGACTTTCAGCGGTTTGCAATGAACTAATCAAACAACAGCAATTGTTCAACACAAAAAATGGTTCAAGTGGTTTCGCCAAATTCAACTTTTAATGAATTCCGCAATCTCAAAATGATTCAACCCCTTCATGGCAAGAATCTTTAGTACTTAGAGCACCCTTTTGCTGTTATGACTTGCTGCAAACTATATGCATAGCCAGACATCAACTTCTGGCAGCGTTCCTGAGGAATCTTAGCCCATTCCTCATGAGCAATGGCCCCCAGTTCAGTAATATTCTTGGGTTTGCGTGCTGCAATCGTCTTCTTCAAATTCCACCAGAAATTTTCTATGGAGTTCAAGTCAGGTGACTGTAATAGCCAAGCCTTAGTGGAATTTGAGCTATGCTTGGAATCATTGTCCTGTTGGAAAGTCCAATGACGCCCAAGCTTCAGCTTCCTCACAGACGCCATGAGGTTTCCTAGGATTTCCTGATACTTCAATGAATCCATCTTGCCTTCCACTCACTGTAGGTTTCCAGTGCCAGAGGATACAAAGCAGCCCCAGAGAATCACCGAGCCACCACCATGCTTAACTGTAGGCAGAGTGTTTTTTTTCAGCATATGCTTCATTCTTCTTCCTCCAGACACACTGATGATCCATCGGGCCAAAAAGTTCCAGTTTTGTTTCATTACTAAACAGATCAGAATCCCAAAACTTCTGTGGCTTATTTATATTATTTTGAGCATATTGGAGCCAACTTTTCTTGTGCTTTTGGGTCAGTAGTGGTGTACGTCTTGGAGTTCTGGCATGGAAACCTTCTGCATTTAGTACGCGTCTTACTATGAAAACTGAAACCTGAGTGAGTGCCTGTTGCCACCAAGTATTGCTGCAGATCTTTTGCAGTCATGCAAGGGTTTCTCTCAACCTGCCTTCTCAGAAATCTGTTTGCAGCTGTTGACAGATTCCTTTTTCTAGCCCGTCCAGGTTGTGCAACCACTGTTTCTTTGATTTTGAACTTGCAAACTATGCTTCCAAGGATGTCACTAGGAACTTTCAGTGCCTTCACTATCTTTTTGTATCCTGTTCCTTGTTTGTGAAGGGTGATTCTCTCTTCTCTTAACTTTTAGGACCATTCTTTTGACCTAGCCATGTTTCTAACATGCAGTCAAACATGACACTCAACAAACCCCTGGCCAGTTCAGGTATTTCCTGTTCTAGCTCAAGCACACCTGGTGCAACTAATGAAGCCCTTGATTAATTGCATTAGGTGTGTTTAAGATAACACCTGCTTTGCATATTTGTGCTGTTGTGAGAAATTCTATTCAGGGGGTTGAATAATTTTCAGACTGCAGAATTCATTAAAAGTTGCATTTTCAGTTGCATTTGGGGAAACCACCTGAAGCATTCGTTGTGTTGAGCTATTTCAATTGCTTTTGATTCATTGCAAAAAGCTGAAAGTCTGTACATTTTGACAATAAACCTAAATTTGCAATTGTGGTTGAATAATTTTGATTGCAACTGTATGTCATCCAGATACGGAGCAACTGAAATGCCCTGAATTCTGATACCCGCCAAGAGTGTATCCAACACAGAGTGGCAAACTGGCAGTGTTTTGCTGATATGCAAATCTCAGAAGCTGAAAGTGATCCCTGTGTATAGGGATTCGCTGTTATGCATCCTTGAGGTCTATAGTAGCCATAAACTGACCCTTTTGGATTAAGGGTAAAAATAGTGAAGAATGTTTCCATTATAAAAGTGGGATCCCTGACAAACATGTTTAGGGATGTTAAATCGACGGCAGGACTTTAAGTCCTTTTGGACAAATAACAGATTGGGGTAAAACCCTTGACCCTGAGGCGACACAGGTACTGGGATTAAATTATTCCCATATCCTCCAAATCCCTTTATAAAGGCTGCCGCCTCTGAAGGATTTTTAGCAACGTAAGTTAGGACAGCTGGTTAATAAGGAGGACTCTGCTTCAAAGAGAACAAAACTCTCGATTTCTTGAAGGACAAAAAGAATCCGTCTGGATATCTGAGCTATTTTCCCTGATGAATCCTAACAATTTTAAAAACGTATACATACATTTAAATAAAGTTTATAAATCTATATATGACATAAGCATCAGTATGAAGTATACTTAAAGGGACAGTAAACGCTCAGAATAATGTTATATAATTCTCCATACAGTGCGGAATTATATAACATTATTTTAGAGGTAACTTACTTTTTTTTTTAAGTATTTCCAGATTTTGTAGCTACCACTAAAATAATGTTATATAATTCCACACTGTGTGCAGAATTTTATAACATTATTCTAAAAGTTTGCTATCCCTTTAAGCATAAACATATATTTAGCTTGTCATGTGGCCTGACTAGAGAAGCACCACATATAGACCAACAGGTACACAGTAGATACTTGTAAATCCATGTCCAGAATAAGCAGAGGCTGCATATTAATACAAAGTGAATACACAATGTACATTGTTAATGAAAATATTAATGATTAATGTTCAGTATCTGCATGATAAACGTATGTACATTTATATGAATTACTCATACATTGGGTATAAAAGAGATACCAATAGATCTTATCTCTAAAGGATCTCCAGTGTTATACTAAAATACAGATAAATCCTGCACGACTGCATTTGGAATTAAGCATGAAGAGTAAAACGCATGAAAGGTATATACCTAGAGGAGCATATATTACAGTATTGTGTACACTAATAACATAGAACATAAAATGTATAAATGTAGCCACCAATCAGCAAGTGTTACTCTGGTCTGGCTCCTAAGCTTACATTCCTGCTTTTCAAATACAGATTCAAAGAGAACGAAGAAAATTGCTAATAGGAGTAAATTAGAAAGCTGTTTAAAATTGCATGCTCCTATCTGAATCATGACAGTTTAATTTTGATTAGACTATCCTTTTAAGGAAAGAAAACAAAATTTATGCTTACCTGATAAATTTCTTTCTCTTGTGGTGTATCCAGTCCACGGGTTTATCCATTACTTGTGGGATATTCTCCTTCCCAACAGGAAGTTGCAAGAGGACACCCACAGCAGAGCTGTCTATATAGCTCCTCCCCTAACTGCCACTCCCAGTCATTCGACCGAAGACCAGCAAGAAAAAAGGAGAAACTATAGGGTGCAGTGGTGACTGTAGTTTAAAAATAAAAAACACCTGCCTTAAAGTGACAGGGCGGGCTGTGGACTGGATACACCACAAGAGAAAGAAATTTATCAGGTAAGCATAAATTTTGTTTTCTCTTGTAAGGTGTATCCAGTCCACGGGTTCATCCATTACTTGTGGGATACCAATACCAAAGCTTTAGGACACGGATGAAGGGAGGGACAAGGCAGGTACTTAAACGGAAGGCACCACTGCCTGCAAGACCTTTCTCCCAAAAATAGCCTCCGAAGAAGCAAAGGTATCAAATTTGTAGAATTTAGAAAAAGTATAAAGCGAAGACCAAGTCGCCGCCTTACAAATCTGTTCAACAGAGGCCTCATTCTTAAAAGCCCATTTGGAAGCTACCGCTCTAGTGGAATGAGCTGTAATTCTTTCAGGAGGCTGCTGGCCAGCAGTCTCATAAACTAAACAGATTATGCTTCTCAGCCAAAAAGAAAGAGAAGATGCCGAAGCCTTTAGGCCTCTCCTCTGTCCAGAGTAGACAAAAAACAATGCAGATGTTTGACGAAAATCCTTAGTAGCTTGTAAATAAAACTTTAAAGCACGAACCACGTCAAGATTGTGTAATAGACGATCCTTCTTTGAAGAAGGATTAGGACACAGTGACGGAACAACAATCTCCTGATTGATATTCTTATTAGATACCACCTTAGGAAGAAACCCAGGTTTGGTACGCAAAACTACCTTATCTGCATGGTAGATCAGATAAGGGGAATCACACTGTAAGGCAGATAACTCTGAAACTCTTCGAGCCGAAGAGATAGCTACCAAAAACAGAACTTTCCAAGTTAAAAGCTTGATATCTACGGAATGCAGAGGTTCAAACGGAACCCCTTGAAGAACTTTAAGAACTAAATTTAAACTCCATGGCGGAGCAACAGGTTTAAACACAGGCTTGATTCTAACTAAAGCCTGACAAAACGCCTGAACGTCTGGAACATCTGCCAGACGCTTGTGCAGAAGAATAGACAGAGCAGAAATCTGTCCCTTTAAGGAACTAGCTGACAATCCCTTCTCCAATCCTTCTTGGAGAAAGGATAATATCCTAGGAATCCTGACCTTACTCCATGAGTAACCCTTGGATTCACACCAATGAAGATATTTACACCATATCTTATGATAGATTTTCCTGGTGACAGGCTTTCGAGCCTGAATTAAGGCATCAATGACCGACTCAGAGAAACCACGTTTTGATAAAATCAAGCGTTCAATCTCCAATCAGTCAGTCGCAGAGAAATTAGATTTGGATGTTTGAATGGACCTTGGAGTAGAAGGTCCTGCCTCAGCGGCAGAGTCCATGGTGGAAAGGATGACATGTCCACCAGATCTGCATACCAAGTCCTGTGTGGCCACGCAGGTGCTATCAAAATCACTGAAGCTCTCTCCTGCTTGATCTTGGCAATCAGACGAGGGAGGAGAGGAAATGGTGGGAACACATAAGCCAGGCTGAAGGACCAGGGCACTGCTAGAGCATCTATCAGCGCTGCCTGGGGATCCCTTGACATGGACCCGTAACAAGGAAGCTTGGCGTTCTGACGAGACGCCATCAGATCCAGTTCTGGTTTGCCCCATAGTTGAATCAGCTGGGCAAATGCCTCCGGATGGAGCTCCCACTCCGCCGCATGAAAAGTCTGCCGACTTAGAAAATCCGCCTCCCAGTTCTCTACTCCTGGGATATGGATAGCTGAGAGATGGCAAGAGTGAATCTCTGCCCATAGAATTATCTTTGAAACCTCCAACATTGCCAGGGGGCTTCTTGTCCCCCCCTGATGGTTGATATAGGCTACAGTCGTGATATTGTCCGACTGAAATCTGATGAACCTGACCGCAGCTAGTTGAGGCCAAGCCTGAAGAGCATTGAATATCGCTCTCAGTTCCAGAATGTTTATCGGAAGGAGGGCTTCCTCCTGAGTCCACGAACCCTGAGCCTTCAGGGACTTCCAGGCTGCGCCCCAGCCCAGAAGGCTGGCGTCTGTCGTCAATATAGTCCACTCTGGCCTGCGGAAACTCATTCCTCTGGACAGATGGACCCGAGAAAACCACCACAGAAGAGAATCCCTGGTCTCTTGATCCAGATTTAGCAGAGGGGACAAATATGTGTAGTCCCCATTCCACTGATTGAGCATGCAAAGTTGCAGTGGTCTGAGATGTAGACGGGCAAACGGAAATGTCCATTGCCGCTACCATTAGGCCGATTACTTCCATACACTGAGCCACTGACGGCCGAGAAATGGAATGAAGAACACGGCAGGAAGATAGAAGCTTTGATAACCTGACCTCTGTCAGAAAAATTTTCATTTCTACTGAATCTATCAGTGTTCCTAGGAAGGAAACTCTTGTGAGAGGGGAGAGAGAACTCTTTTCTTCGTTCACCTTCCACCCGTGAGACCTCAGAAAGGCCAGAACAATGTCCGTATGGGACTTGGCGATTTGAAAAGTCGACGCCTGTATCAGAATTTCGTCTAGGTAAGGAGCCACCGCTATGCCCCGTGGCCTTAGAACCGCCAGTAGGGACCCTAGAACCTTCGTAAAGATTCTTGGTGCCGTGGCTAACCCGAAGGGAAGAGCCACCAACTGGTAATGCCTGTCTAAGAAGGCGAACCTGAGGAACTGATGATGATTTCTGTGAATCGGAATGTGGAGATAAGCATCCTTTAAGTCCACAGTAGTCATATATTGACCCTCCTGGATCATAGGGAGGATGGTTCGGATAGTCTCCATCTTGAAAGATGGGACCCTGAGAAATTTGTTTAGGATCTTGAGATCCAAGACTGGTCTGAAAGTTCCCTCTTTTTTGGGAACTATAAACAGATTTGAATAGAAGCCCTGCCCCTGTTCCTCCCTTGGAACTGGGTGGATCACTCCCATAACCAGTAGGTCTTGAACACAACGTAAGAATGCCTCTCTCTTTATCTGGTTTACAGATAATTGTGAGAGATGAAATCTCCCCTTTGGAGATAAAGCTTTGAAGTCCAGAAGATATCCCTGGGAAACAATCTCTAATGCCCAGGGATCCTGGTTGTCTCTTGCCCAAGCCTGGGCGAAGAGAGAAAGTCTGCCCCCTACTAGATCCGGTCCCGGATCAGGGGCTACTCCTTCATGCTGTCTTAGAGGCGGCAGCAGGTTTTTTGGCCTGCTTCCCCTTGTTCCAAGCCTGGTTTGGTCTCCAGACTGGTTTGGACTGGGCGAAATTTCCCTCTTGTTTTGCATTAGAGGAAGCTGAAGCTGCGCCACTTTTGAAGTTTTGAAATGAACGAAAACTATTCTGTTTGGTCCTTAATTTATTGGACCTATCCTGAGGAAGGGCGTGACCTTTTCCTCCAGTAATATCAGAAATGATCTCCTTCAGGCCCGGCCCGAAAAGGGTCTGTCCTTTGAAGGGGATGTTAAGAAGCTTAGACTTTAAAGTAACGTCTGCTGACCAGGACTTAAGCCATAGCGCCCTGCGCGCCAGAATGGCAAAACCTGAATTCTTAGCCGTTAGTTTGGTTAGATGAAAAACGGCGTCAGAAATAAAGGAATTAGCTAACTTGAGAGCTTTAATCCTGTCTAAAATATCATCTAACAGGGTCTCCACCTGTAGAGCCTCCTCAAGAGACTCGAACCAAAAAGCCGCTGCAGCAGTAACAGCGTCTTGGATCCCGTCTTGGATCTCCTCTATCGTAGTCTCTTCTGATATCAGATCAGACAAGGCATCGCACCAATAAGATGCTGCTCCCGCAACTGTAGCAATACTTGCCGCAGGTTGCCACTGTAATCCTTGATGGATGTACATCTTTTTAAAGTAAGGCTCTAGCTTCTTATTCATGGGACCCTTAAAGGAACAACTATCCTATAGGAATGGTAGTTCTTTTAGCTAGAGTAGAGATAGCTCCTTCTACTTTAGGCACAGTGCGCCATGAGTCACGAATGTAGACAGCAACAGGAAACATCTTTTTAAATAGAGGGGAAAAAGTAACCCCTGGCTTATCCCATTCCGGAGCTATAATTTCAGACATCTTGTCTGGAACAGGAAAATCATCCACAGAAGAGGGAGAATCATAAACTCTATTAAGTTTAGTAGACTTTTTAGGGTTGACAGCAACCGAAGGTTCACAGTCATCCAAAGTAGCTAGAACCTCCTTCAGTAGCAACCAGAGAAATTCAAGCTTAAATCTGAAATTTCCTCCATCATGTCAGAGTCTGAGATTTCACCTTCAGAAGCTACTGAAGTATCCTCCTCCTCAGACCAACGCAAAAGGTTGACCAACGCAGATTTAGAGGGGTCAGAAACCTTACCAGTAGAAATATGTTTTGATTTCCTCTTACGCTTACCCGCAGTAGGGAAAGCCTATAAAGCTGCAGACACTGCAGAAGTTATCTGTGCAGCAAAATCTCCTGGCAAACAAACACCCCCAGGAGGTTGAGAGGAACCGCAGGGCACTGTATGTGAAATCACTAAGGCTTGGGACGTTTGAGGAGAAAGCTGTAGCATATCCTGAACAGCATTATCCCGAGAGACAATTGGCTCAGAAGGCAATCATTTATCTTTGTATTTTAGAGTCTTAGCTAAATATGAGGAACAAAATTGCATAGGCAAAACAATTTGCGCCTCTAAACATAATAAGCATTTATCCAGAGAAGCAGAATCTTGGTCTGTGTCCATAGTGGAAAGTCCCCAAAAAAATATTAAAAATAAAAAGAACCGTTAAGTCACTTACAAAAGGAGAGTGACCATTATGTCCTTTTAAGAGAGTAGTAATCCGTGAAAACATATAATGTAGAAATTTATTTAAGATTATGAAAATAAAAAACTCTTACACCTCTATACCTCAGCAAGCTGAGGAGTCTTACCACACTGGGAGCGGAGTTGTACCAGAATTGCTGGGAGACTCTCACATGCAGATCCGCTGTTAGAATGGCTGTCAAACTTGAAAGCTATGAAAAAAACGGATCGAAGAAAAGAACTAAAGCAAAGCCAGAAAAGCGAGATCTTTCACCCTCGCTAAGATACACGCACTGCCTTTCACTCGGCTCTTATAAAGAAAAGCGGAGGTCATGTGACCGGACCTCAGAAAAGAAACTGCGCCACTAAAAGGCAGGCTCTCTTAGCCTAAAGTTACAGGTAATGAACAAAACTCTTATTAAACCCCATCACTTTAGGGAAGCCTAATAAAGTAATCACCCATGATCCTTATAATGCTCAAAGACCTAATTAACCCTTCAGCTAATCTCTCTATAAATAGGGGGGGAAATTAACCCCTAAAGGATTCACACACATCAGTGCCTGCAAAACTGCCCAACTTTAAACCCGTAAAGGTCATACACATGTCCCAGATGATGATCCACTAGAGGAATTAACCTCCAAAGTGCTTGTCCTTCAGTAGCTAGAAGACAAAAGGCACTTACCTGTGGATCCAGCTGCAGGGCAGGAAAAGCTTCTTAGGTGTGATAGACACTCCACTCTCTATCAGGGACCTGAAGAAAAAGAAAGAACAGAATAATCAACCCTGGCTTTCTATGAAGGGGTAGCAATATTATTAGAAATAAAGCAAAGACAAACTTGTGTTAACTGCTATTAGCCACCATTACTCTTACTAAAGAGATTGACATGGACACAGCATAGCCCCTAATCCTTGCTTGCAGGGAAAAGTACCCATAAAAGGATTAAATATCTTCAGACACCGTCTTCGCACATCCTCTATTGACAAAGGCAAAGAGAATGACTGGAGATTATGGGTAAGGGAAGTTACACTTAACAGCTGTGCTGGGGTGCTCTTTGCCTCCACCTGCTGGCCAGGAGTTGAATATCCCACTAGTAATTGGAATGATGTTGTGGACTCTACATGCCATAGTAAATAAAACAGCATTTGTGGCTTTCGTTTAACATAAATCAAATTGACCTCAAACATTTTGCACAATGGCTTTATCCCATTAGTATATTTTATTAGGAAATTGCTTTGATGAAATGATACAACTTATTCTTACCTGAACTAAGAAGTCTTTAGAGTACTTTACAAAGAATAAATTATAATAATCTTCATCTCCTGCTGAAACATTTATTTCCAGAGCCACAAAGCCTCCCTTGATATCAGAACCTGCAAAATAAAGAGGTTTAACAGGGTCTGGTAGATGACATAAGAATAAAATTCAATAATTTCAGATAATACTACATTTACAAATTCCCCAATGCAGTTTAACCAGTATATGGTATTACTGTAGTCATAAAGCATTACAGATTAAAAACAGCAAACTAATGATTTCTTCTAGGTCTGAGCTACAAGAATGGTGTAGATATACTCACTGATGTGTCTCCTTACTAATGCACACATTGACTATAGGGACCCATTTATTATTTGAAGGCCAGAGCCCATGTCCCCAGCAAGAGAACCTGTCAAGATATGCTGACTGTAAGCAGGCAGCAGACACAGTTTGTCCTCTGCCGACATTTATTATTGCACAGGACGGTCTTGCACAGTGCTGCCAGCTCTAGGTAGAGCTTGCCAATCCCCCGCCGAAAACAACGAGTGTGGGGCAATTAACTCCGACACCTCTGTTAAAAAAACAGTAGTCTTATGACAACTACAAGAGCTCAAAAGTAGACTCTTTTGCTTGATAAATGGAGCCTGTAGCATTTTGATGCAGTGATTACAATATAATTCATACAACCCACAACAGTTTTCACCTACCTAATAGCCAGGCAAATAATCTCCTGTTTAGAGACATGTCTCTCCTCAACACAGTCTGGATGGCTGCTGAAAGCATGAGAATGACTTCAGACCTAGTCAGGGATATGGGACATTCATTGTCCTCCTAAACAAAGAGAGCAACACCAGAACTTTAAATTCATTGTTCCATGTATTTTTTTGTAAAATGGCTGTTCTGGTTCTGGTTATCGTACAGTGAGCAATCAGTCCTTGAGGGTCATTAAACATTAAAGGGACAATCTACTCCAAAATTTGTATTGTTTAAAAAAATAGATAATCCCTTTATTATCCATTCCACAGTTTTGCATAACAAGCACAATTATATTAATCTACTTTTTAACTCTGTTTTTAACTCTTATTTTTTAAATGACTCATTATCTCCTTTTTCTTAATATAAACTTGTATAAAAGCAGCACATATTAAAAACACAATGCAACAGCTTTCAATTGATTTGTGAATTACAAGTTAACAGCAGTCTTTAAATAAATGGAGACACAGAGAAAAATAAAAATAGAAACTGCATCCTCTGACTGAACAGACATAACATATATGGAGTTTGTACCTAATTAAATCAAATAACCATGAAAAAGGGAGGCTTAGCAATATTCAATGTCAAAAACTTTACTTTAAATAATGTGGACACTGCACACTTAACTTCAAACTCTGGGTTTTAAATTATGGATTTAAATTTGAATTGACCCTTTGACTTCCTGTCAGTATTGGGTTATGCTCACTTACTGCCCCCCCCCCCCCTATTAATGAGCTGTATCTGAACACAATTTGTGAATCACAAGATATGTAGAACACTACTTTACTCTTCTGCTTGGTGTCATCTGTTCTTAGGTTACCTCAGCTTCCAGTTGTGTCACATGACCCTGCTCACTGCATCCTTCTTCTGATTAATCTATATATCCTTCACTTGCTAGGAGGCATCAAGAGGGGTGCCTCCTATTGGTACCAATTTCTGCTGCTAATATATTAACAGAACACAGGTGGCGCTGCAGCACAGCTTTTCCTTTGACCCATGTACTGCAATGGAGAGAAGCGTTCCTGTACCTGCCTCTCCATAGCATTACATGGGGGGAAAATATGTATATATTTTTTTTTTGTTTTAATTAAAATTTAATTAAGCTTTGGCCACATATGGCAGGGTAGGCACTGCCTTCCCTGCCTCCTATGAGTGCAGGTCCCTGGTTTAAACAGTGCTCTTGCACATATGTTTATTATTGTCTCTTGGGATTTCCTTCTATTCATTTATTTAGGGAATATGTATTTCATTTACATTAACACACACTTTCAATTTGTAAAGTACATCAGTTAATTTATTTAACTACTCATTATTAAGAAATAACAGTTTGCTAGTTATTTTACTTTTATACATAAAAATATTGAGGGTAATAGTTTTGACTATATTTTATTTATTGTTGTTTTAAAAAATATCTGAAGAGCTATTCAAATGCCCCATACAGCACACAATACATGTAATACACCCTAACAGTCAGTAATGCACACAATACATGTAATACACCCTAACAGTCAGTAATGAACACAATACATGTAATACACCTAACAGTCAGTAATGCACCCTAACAGTCAGTAATGCACACAATACATGTAATACACCTAACAGTCAGTAATGCACACAATACATGTAATACACCCTAACAGTCAGTAATGCACACAATACATGTAATACACCCTAACAGTCAGTAATGCACACAATACATGTAATACACCCTAACAGTCAGTAATGCACACAATATATGTAATACACCCTAACAGTCAGTAATGCACACAATATATGTAATAAACCTAACAGTCAGTAATGCATACAATACATGTAAAACACCCTAACAGTCAGTAATGCACACAATACATGTAATACACCCTAACAGTCAGTAATGCACACAATATATGTAATAAACCTAACAGTCAGTAATGCACACAATACATGTAATACACCCTGTCAGTAATGCACGCAATACATGTAATACATCCTAACAGTCAGTAATGCACAGAATACATGTAATACACCCTAACAGTCAGTAATGCACACAATACATGTAATACACCCTGTCAGTAATGCACACAATACATGTAATACACCCTAACAGCCAGTAATGCACACAATATATGTAATACACCCTAACAGTCAGTAATGCGCACAATATATGTAATAAACCTAACAGTCAGTAATGCACACAATACATGTAATACACCCTAACAGTCTGTAATGCGCACAATATATGTAATACACCTAACAGTCAGTAATGCACACAATACATGTAATACACCTAACAGTCAGTAATGCACACAATACATGTAATACACCCTAACAGTCAGTAATGCAGACAATACATGTAATACACCCTAACAGTCAGTTATGCACACAATATATGTAATACACCTAACAGTCAGTAATGCACACAATACATGTAATACACCCTAACAGTCAGTAATGCACACAATACATGTAATACACCCTGTCAGTAATGCACACAATACATGTAATACACCCTGTCAGTAATGCACACAATACATGTAATACACCCTAACAGTCAGTAATGCACACAATACATGTAATACACCCTAACAGTCAGTAATGCACACAATACATGTAATACACCCTAACAGTCAGTAATGCACACAATACATGTAATACACCCTAACAGTCAGTAATGCACACAATACATGTAATACACCCTGTCAGTAATGCACACAATACATGTAATACACCCTGTCAGTAATGCACACAATACATGTAATACACCCTAACAGTCAGTAATGCACACAATACATGTAATACACCCTAACAGTCAGCAATGCACACAATACATGTAATACACCCTAACAGTCAGTAATGCACACAATATATGTAATAAACCTAACAGTCAGGTGTATTACATGTATTGTGTGCATTACTGACAGTTAGGGTGTATTACATGTATTGTGTGCATTACTGACTGTTAGGGTGTATTACATGTATTGTGTGCATTACTGACTGTTAGGGTGTATTACATGTATTGTGTGCATTACATGTATTGTGTGCATTAATGGCTGTTAGGGTGTATTACATGTATTGTGTGCATTACTAACAGTCAGTAATGCACACAATATATGTAATACACCCTAACAGCCAGTAATGCACACAATACATGTAATACACCCTAACAGTCAGTAATGCACACAATACATGTAATACACCCTAACAGTCAGTAATGCACACAATACATGTAATAAACCTAACAGTCAGTAATGCACACAATACATGTAATACACCTAACAGTCAGTAATGCACACAATACATGTAATACACCCTAACAGCCAGTAATGCACACAATACATGTAATACACCCTAACAGTCAGTAATGCACACAATACATGTAATACACCCTAACAGTCAGTAATGCACACAATATATGTAATACACCTAACAGTCAGTAATGCACACAATACATGTAATACACCCTAACAGCCAGTAATGCACACAATACATGTAATACACCCTAACAGCCAGTAATGCACACAATACATGTAATACACCCTAACAGTCAGTAATGCACACAATACATGTAATACACCATAACAGCCAGTAATGCACACAATACATGTAATACACCCTAACAGCCAGTAATGCACACAATACATGTAATATAACCTAACAGTCAGTAATGCACACAATACATGTAATACACCCTAACAGTCAGTAATGCATACAATATATGTAATGCACACGTGCCTGAAGGACTCACCAACTGCTCATGCAATCTCACTACTCTATAAACTGCTACTGTCAGATGACGCCCAGACACCCCCTTCCTACACGAAGATGTGGGAAAAGGAATGGCAAACTGAGATTGACCAGGGGGACTGGCAGAACGCCTTTTTAGTGACCAAGTCAGCCTCAATCTCCATGAGAGTGCAGGAATCCAGTTTCAAATGCCTAGCAAGGTGGTACCTCACGCCCAGCAGGCTACAGAAGATTTATAAACAGGCCTCAGGCAAATGCTGGAGGGACTGTGGCGCAGCTGGCACACCAACACACATATGGTGGGAATGCCCCAAGCTAGATGATTATTGGGTTGGTGTCCTTAATCACATGGAACTAGTCCTGGGGAAACCTCTGCAGAACAGCCCAAAAACATTACTATACCTCTCATTGCCCAAATTGCCTAGTAAAGCCAGTAGAGCACTACTACTGATTATGCTGAATGGAGCTAAATTGCTGATCCCAAGGCATTGGAAATCCAGCACCACTCCGACACTTAAGGAATGGCAAGAACAAGTAGATACGCTGCTACACCTAGAAAGATATCACCACATCCAACAAGGGACTGTGGATACACACGAGATGATGTTGGAGAACTGGGCGACACACAGACAACGGACAGACAACGGATAGTGTAGGGAAACTTTGACTACTGCACGGACCTCTGACCCATCCACTGTCCCCCCCCTCCCCCATCCTTCCTCCTTTCCCTCCCTCATACTTACCTATCCCCCCCGCCTAATCTTCATGAGATTTGCACAAACGAACCCCAAACAATCCCCCCCTCCTCTTTCTCCCCCTTTATGTATATATAACTTAGTAGGATTGGCCGTAAAACACCAGGAAAAGTGCACTGCTGGACTTTTGGACTTTTTAACATACAAGTGCACATTGACCTTTGACCTGTGTTCTGATCTCTTTGGAGCTAAAACTCCACATGTTCTACGAGCGGTCAGTAATTTATCATGTCTAGGGGAGCTAGGGGAAGAATGGTTCTCACCTGTTATTGTTAGACATCGCAATTCGCAATGTATTGACCGCATAACTATGTTTTCACATGCATCTTTGAAAAATTTGAAAAACTTGTAACCTTTTGAATACCTTTCAATAAAGCTTTTTTGGAAAAAAATAAATAAATAAATAAATATATGTAATGCACACAATATATGTAATACACCTAACAGTCAGTAATGCACACAATACATGTAATACACCCTAACAGTCAGTAATGCACACAATATATGTAATACACCCTAACAGTCAGTAATGCACACAATACATGTAATACACCTAACAGTCAGTAATGCACACAATATATGTAATACACCCTAACAGTCAGTAATGCACACAATACATGTAATACACCCTAACAGTCAGTAATGCACACAATACATGTAATACACCTAACAGTCAGTAATGCACACAATACATGTAATACACCCTAACAGTCAGTAATGCACACAATATATGTAATACACCCTAACAGTCAGTAATGCACACAATACATGTAATACACCTAACAGTCAGTAATGCACACAATACATGTAATACACCCTGTCAGTAATGCACGCAATACATGTAATACACCCTAACAGTCAGTAATGCACACAATACATGTAATACACCTAACAGTCAGTAATGCACACAATACATGTAATACACCCTAACAGTCAGTAATGCACACAATACATGTAATACACCCTAACAGTCAGTAATGCACACAATACATGTAATACACCCTAACAGTCAGTAATGCACACAATACATGTAATACACCTAACAGTCAGTAATGCACACAATACATGTAATACACCCTAACAGTCAGTAATGCACACAATACATGTAATACACCATAACAGTCAGTAATGCACACAATACATGTAATACACCCTGTCAGTAATGCACACAATACATGTAATACACCTAACAGTTAGTAATGCACACAATATATGTAATACACCCTAACAGTCAGTAATGCACACAATATATGTAATAAACCTAACAGTCAGTAATGCACACAATACATGTAATACACCCTAACAGTCAGTAATGCACACAATATATGTAATACACCCTAACAGTCAGTAATGCACACAATACATGTAATACACCCTAACAGTCAGTAATGCACACAATATATGTAATACAACCTAACAGTCAGTAATGCACACAATACATGTAATACACCCTAACAGTCAGTAATGCACACAATACATGTAATACACCCTAACAGTCAGTAATGCACACAATATATGTAATACAACCTAACAGTCAGTAATGCACACAATACATGTAATACACCCTAACAGTCAGTAATGCACACAATACATGTAATACACCCTAACAGTCAGTAATGCACACAATACATGTAATACACCCTAACAGTCAGTAATGCACACAATACATGTAATACACCCTAACAGTCAGTAATGCACACAATACATGTAATACACCCTAACAGTCAGTAATGCACACAATACATGTAATACACCCTAACAGTCAGTAATGCACACAATACATGTAATACACCTAACAGTCAGTAATGCACACAATACATGTAATACACCCTAACAGTCAGTAATGCACACAATACATGTAATACACCATAACAGTCAGTAATGCACACAATACATGTAATACACCCTAACAGTCAGTAATGCACACAATACATGTAATACACCCTAACAGTCAGTAATGCACACAATACATGTAATACACCTAACAGTCAGTAATGCACACAATACATGTAATACACCCTAACAGTCAGTAATGCACACAATACATGTAATACACCATAACAGTCAGTAATGCACACAATACATGTAATACACCATAACAGTCAGTAATGCACACAATACATGTAATACACCTAACAGTTAGTAATGCACACAATATATGTAATACACCCTAACAGTCAGTAATGCACACAATATATGTAATAAACCTAACAGTCAGTAATGCACACAATACATGTAATACACCCTAACAGTCAGTAATGCACACAATACATGTAATACACCCTAACAGTCAGTAATGCACACAATACATGTAATACACCCTAACAGTCAGTAATGCACACAATATATGTAATACAACCTAACAGTCAGTAATGCACACAATACATGTAATACACCCTAACAGTCAGTAATGCACACAATACATGTAATACACCCTAACAGTCAGTAATGCACACAATATATGTAATACAACCTAACAGTCAGTAATGCACACAATACATGTAATACACCCTAACAGTCAGTAATGCACACAATACATGTAATACACCCTAACAGTCAGTAATGCACACAATACATGTAATACACCCTAACAGTCAGTAATGCACACAATATATGTAATACAACCTAACAGTCAGTAATGCACACAATACATGTAATACACCCTAACAGTCAGTAATGCACACAATATATGTAATACAACCTAACAGTCAGTAATGCACACAATACATGTAATACACCCTAACAGTCAGTAATGCACACAATACATGTAATACACCCTAACAGTCAGTAATGCACACAATACATGTAATACACCATAACAGTCAGTAATGCACACAATACATGTAATACACCATAACAGTCAGTAATGCACACAATACATGTAATACACCTAACAGTCAGTAATGCGCGCAATACATGTAATACACCCTAACAGTTAGTAATGCACACAATATATGTAATACACCCTAACAGTCAGTAATGCACACAATATATGTAATACACCTAACAGTCAGTAATGCGCATAATACATGTAATATTCAATCAACAAGCACACCTGGGAAATCTTCTGTAGTTATGGGGAATGTAAGAGATCTGGGTAGTAAAAAAACCAACACTAAATGTGTCAAATCCCTCATTAAATATTCCTTACGTTTCGTACCAGGCATGTGTGGAATGGGAAAAAGAAGAGAAGACTCTCCAACGTATTCCTTTGCACAAGCACGTTTGAGTCAAGGACTGAGACACAAAGAGATTTTATCTGCAAAAAAGAAGAAAAAAAAATATTCTCAATTTCTACATATACGTTGTTATTGTATTATGTAGTTGTGGGTATTTCAGACATAAAGCCAAACTTCTTCATTCCCCACTAACAATTCCAAACCCTGATTGACCACAGGTAGGTTAATGAGAAGCTCAGACAGAAGTTCATATAGTCTTTGCAATAAGATACTGTTGCTATTATTTTATAGTGGCTCTCACAGAAACTAAAATCCATTGTCTTTACTTTATCACATACAGACTGCTTCTGATAGCAACAGGATTCTCAACCCAGTCGCTGTGATTTTTCTTTCTGGATATGTTTTGTGAATTCTTAGTGATCTTATATAAAAGGTATTTTTCTTATGACACAATATTAAGAAAATGTATAACAATGTAAAAAATATGTAAAACATAATTGAGAGGACTTTGACCTTTTTAATCAAATCTGTGTTTCGTGTTTTGGCTTATGCTGCTATCCATAGCATGTCAAAATCCAGACTCAGAAAATACATACGGATCAACCAATACAGATGCTATATTCAGAACATGTGGCCCCTTCCACAAAAAAAGGTTACTTACAGCCAACTGCTTGTCATTCCCGAGCATGAAGCTTTGTGCTCTGGCAGGTACGTCTCTATTGATGTGACTGACCACAAATAGAGAAGCCGGGAGTCGTATGGCGCTGCTAACCAGAACGCTTCCCCACAGAGAGCTATAGAAAACCTCCTGTCCTACCACCATTGACAGTCTTTGAAGTAGCTGATCTGTTCTGAAGGATACAAGTTAAATAAACGGTTAAAATGGACAGCAAACCTTACTAAAAAACAAAATTTATGCTTACCTGATAAATTTCTTTCTTTCTTGACACGGTGATTCCACGTATCATCATAAATTACTGTTGGGAATATCACTCCTGGCCAGCAGGAGGAGGCAAAGAGCACCACAGTAAAACTGTTAAGCATCTCTTCCCTACCCACAATCCCCAGTCATTCGACTAAAGGAAAGGAGAGAAAGGAAGAAACACAAGGTGCAGAGGTGCCTGAGGTTTATATAAAAAGAAACTGTCTGAAAATACAGGGCGGGCCGTGGACTCATCGTGTCAAGAAAGAAAGAAATTTATCAGGTAAGCATAAATTTTGTTTTCTTTCTAATGACACGGTTAGTCCACGGATCATCATAAATTACTGTTGGGAATCAATACCCAAGCTAGAGGACACAGATGATAAGGGAGGAGCAAGACAGGGAACCTAAACAGAAGGCACCACTGCTTGAAGAACCTCTCCCAAAGGAAGCCTCAGCTGAGGAAAAAGTATCGAATTTATAACATTTTGAAAAAGTGTGCAAAGATGACCAGGTTTCAGCCTTGAAAATCTGTTCCACAGAAGTTTCATTTTTGAAAGCCCAGGAAGAAGAGACAGCTCTCGTGGAATGAGCTGTGATTTTCTCAGGAGGTTGCTGTCCAGCAGTCTCATACGCCAAACGAATAAGACTCTTCAGCCAAAAAGACAGCGAAGTAGCCGTAGCTTTCTGACCCTTATGCTTCCCAGCAAAACAAACAAACAAACAATGCAGAAGACTGACAAAAATCCTTAGTCGCCTGAAGATAGAATTTAAGAGCTCGCACAACATCTAGATTATACAGCAAATTTTCCTTATGGGAAGAAGTGTTAGGACACAAAGAAAGAACAACAATTTCCAGATTAATATTCCTAACTGAAACAACCTTGGGCAGGAAACCAAAATTAGTACACAGGACCACCTTATCAGAATGAAAGATAAGGGGAATCGCACTAGAGTGCCGAGAGTTCAGAAACCCTTCAAGCAGAAGAAATCGCAACAAGAAACAAAACTTTCCAAGAGAACAACTTAATATCTAAGGAATGTATTGGCTCAAACAGAGCCTGCTGTAAAATTTTAAGAACAAGATGAAGGCGGAGTAACAAACTTAAACACAGGCCGGATTCTGACAAAGGCAGACAAAACAATTGCACGTCTGGCACATCTGCCAAACGCTTATGCAACAGGATAGACAATGCTGAAATCTGACCCTTCAAAGAACTGACAGCTAAACCTTTCTCCAGACCTTCCTTGAGAAAAGACAAAATCATAGGAATCCTAACTCTACTCCAAGAGTAACCCTTGGATTCACACCAATACAAATATTTACGCCAGATCTTATGATAGATTCTACGCGTAACAGGTATACGAGCCTGAATCAAGGTCTCGATGACCGTCTCAGAAAACCCACACTTAGATACAAATAAGCATTTAATCGCCAAGCAGTCAGCTTCAGATAAACGAGATTTGGATGAAGGAAAGGACCATGAAGTAGAAGGTCATTCCTCAGAGAAAGTCTCCAAGGTGGAAAGGATAACATTTCCACTAGGTCTGCATACCAAATTCTGCAAGGCCAAGCCGGGGCTATGAGAATTACAGACGCCCTCTCCTGCTTGATCCAAGCAATGACCCTTGGAAGGAGAGCAAACTGAGGAAACAAGCATGCTAGAACCGCCAGAGCATCTATCAAAGTTGCCTGTGGATCCCTTGAGCCGTACTTCGGGAGCTTGGCTTTCTGCCGAGAAGTCATTAGATCCAATTCTGGCTGCCCCCATTTGAGAATCAAACTGGAAAACACCTCCGGATGAAGTTTCCACTCCCCGGGGTCTGTCTGCTCAGAAAATCTGCTTCCCAATTGTCCACTCCTGGGATGTGGATCACAGAAAGACAGCAGCTGTGGGACTCTGCCCACTGAATAATTCGGGCCACTTCTGTCATGGCTAAGGAGCTCAGAGTTCCCCCTTGGTGGTTGATGTAGGCTACTGAGGTTATGTTGTCTGACTGGAACCTAATAAACCGGGCTAAAGCTAATTGAGGCCAGGCCAGCAGAGCATTGAATATTGCTCACAGCTCCAGGATATTTATGGGCAGAGCTGACTACTCCCGAGTGCATAGACCCTGGGCCTTCAACCAGCCCCAGACTGCTCCCCAACCCAGAAGGCTGGCATCCGTTGTCACAATCACCCAAGAAGGTCTGCAGAAGCAAGTTCCTTGGGAAAGATGTTCCTGAGTTAACCACCACAGAAGAGAGTCTCTTGTCGCCTGATCCAGGTCTATTTGTGGAGACAAATCCGCATAGTCCCCATTCCACTGTCTTAGCATGCATAACTGCAGAGGTCTGAGATGGAACCGAGCAAATGGAATGATGTCCATAGACGCCACCATCAGATCAATCACCTCCATACATTGGGCCACTGAAGGCCACAGAGAGGCCTGAAGGGCTAGGCAAGACTTGAGGATCTTTAAGTTTCTGACCTCTATCAGAAATATCTTCATTTGAAGAGAGTCTATTATGGTTCCTAAAAACTGTACTCTTGTGGCTGGAATCAGAGCTCTTTTCAATATTCACCTTCCATCCGTGAGAGCGAAGAAAAGACAACAAGATCTCCGTATGAGATTTTACTAGTTGATGGCGCCTGAACCAGAATGTCATCTAGATAAGGTGCTACTACCAACGGATAACTGCCAACAGAGCTCCGAAAACCTTTGAGAAAATTCTGGGAGCTGTGGCAAGGCTGAATGGAAGAGCTACAAACTGAAAGTGATTATCCAAGAAGGCGAACCTCAGAAACTTGTGATGATCCCTGTGTATGGGAACATGAAGGTACGCATCCTTTAGGTCTATGGTTGTCATGAATTGACCTTCTTCAACTAAGGAAAGAATGAAACGAACAGTCTCCATCTTGAAGGATGGAACCCTGAGGAACTTGTTTAGGCATTTCAGATCTAAAATTGGCCTGAACGTTCCCTCCTTTTTGGGAACTACGAAGAGATTCGAGTAAAATCTCAGACCCTGTTCTTGCAGAGGAACAGGAACTATAACTCCCAGAATGGCAAGGTCTTTGACACAATGTAAGAACGCCTCTCTTTATCTGGTCTACAGATAATCTGGAAAGAAGAAACCTTCTTCTGGGAGGAAAGGTCTTGAAATCTATTTTGTACCCTTCAGATACAATGTCTACCGCTCAGGGATTCGGAACATCACTTATCCAGGCCTGAGTGAAAAAGGAAAGTCTGCCGCCTACTAGATCCGTTCCCGGATCGGGGGCCGATCCTTCATGCCGACTTGGAGTCAGTAGCAGGTTTCTTAGACTGTTTCCCCTTATTCCAAGATTGACCAGGCTTCCAGGAGGGCTTGACTTGATCTTGCTTGGAGGAAGGAGAGGAGGGTTTTCCTCTAAAGTTACGAAAGGAACGAAAATTACTCTGTACTTTCTGCTTATTCTTTTTATCTTGAGGAAGAAAGGATCCCTTTCCTCCTGTAATGTCTGAAATAATCTCAGCTAAACCAGGCCCAAACAAGGTCTTACCCTTGTAAGGAATCGTCAAGAGTTTGGAGTTGGATGAAACATCTGCAGACCATGATTTCAACCATAATGCTCTGTGCGCTAGAACCGCAAAACCAGATGATATCTTTGCTCCAAGCTTAATGACCTGTAAGGAAGCATCCATAATAAAGGAATTGGCCAATTTAAGAGCCTTAATCCTGTGCTGGATCTCCTCAAGAGGAGTATCTGTCCGAATAGAATCAGACAATGCATCAAACCAGTAAGCTGCAGCGCTGGTGACGGTAGCAATACATACCGCAAGCTGCCATTGGAGACCCTGGTGAACATACATTTTCTTTAATAAAGCCTCCAACTTCTTATCCATTGGGTCTTTGAAAGAACAACTAACCTCTATGGGAATAATAGTCCGCTTAGCCAAAGTGGAGATCACTCTTTCTACCTTAGGAACCGTCTGCCACGACTCCTTAACGGAATTCGCTATAGGAAACAGCTTCTTGAAAACAGGAGATGGAGAAAATGGAATACCAGGTTTCTCCCATTCCAGTGTAATAATCTCTGTAGCACGGTCTGAAACTTGAAAAAACTTCACGGCAGAGGGTACATCAAAATATTTGTTTAATTAACTATATTTTTTAGGGTCGACTACGATCGTCGTGTCGGAGTCGTCCAAGGTTGCCAAAACCTCCTTAAGTAATAAACGAAGGTGTTCTAGCTTAAATCTGAAGGATACTACTTCAGCATCAGTAGAAGGAATTACACTATCTGAGATTTCACCCTCAGATGCTACCGACATGTTTTCTGCATCGAACACTTGAGAAAAAACACCTTGGGTAGCAAATATTTGATCAGAAACCTTACTAACTGAATCCTTAAGTTTCCTTTTACGCCTTACCTGAAGCATGGGAAAGGCAGATAATGCTTCAGATACTGCAGAGGATACCTGAGTAGCAATATCCTGCAAGGTAAATCCTACCGGATTATGAGAGGAAACGCAGGGCACTGCATGTGGAGACTGTAAATGTCGGGATATTTGAGAAAGCTGCAGCATATCTGCACACCTGGGCAGCATCCGCCAAAACTAATGGTGGTTCAGAATCAAAAATCTTATCACTATAATTTAAAGTTCTCTCTATACAAGAGGAACAAAACGGAACTGGGAGGTTCCACCTGAGAATCCTAGGAAAGTTGACATGCAACAATTTGTAAGGCTTCTTGGTCCATTGTAAGAAAAAAATTACAACAGAGAAAATAAACATTATTTATTTGCACATAAAGAAAGTACTGCGACTTTAAATAATGAATAACTGATGTTAGGTATCGTGTTAAAAACACTAGCCCTCTAATAATAAGCCCCAGGCACCAAAATACCTCAGCCGTTTTACTGAGGTGCCTACCTGTCCTGCAGCCTGGAATGATATTCGCCAAGATCCATTCCGAACTCACAATGGCAGCACTAACTACGGAGCTGACAACTGCGTCATACACAACAACCAACAGAGCCCCAGAAGCACGCCAACGGAATTACCCGCCCCTTAGTAGGGAACCTCCCCCTTTTTGTAATGAGCGGACCCGCAGGGCTAAAAAGCCGATATTACAGTTAAAACCCATAAAAACATAATTTATGCTTACCTGTTAAATTTATTTCTCTTGTAGTGTATCCAGTCCACGGATCATCCATTACTTATGGAATATATTCTCCTTCCCAACAGGAAGCTGCAAGAGTCCACCCACAGCAAAGCTGCTATATAGCTCCTCCCCTAACTGCCATATTCAGTCATTCGACCGAAAACATGCAGAGAAAGGAAAAACCATAGGGTGCAGTGGTGACTGTAGTTCAAATGAAAAAATTACCTGCCTTAAAGTGACAGGGCGGGCCGTGGACTGGATACACTACAAGAGAAATAAATTTATCAGGTAAGCATAAATTATGTTTTCTCTTGTTAAGTGTATCCAGTCCACGGATCATCCATTACTTATGGAATACCAATACCAAAGCTAAAGTACACGGATGATGGGAGGGACAAGGCAGGTACTTAAACGGAAGTTACCACTGCCTGTAAAAAACCCTTTCTCCCAAAAATAGCCTCCGAAGAAGCAAGGTATCAAATTTGTTAAATTTGAAAAGTATGAAGCGCAGACCAAGACTCCGTCTTGTAAATCTGTTCAACAGAAGCCACATTTAAAAAAGGCCCAAGTGAAAACCACAGCTCTAGTAGAATGAGCTGTAATCCCTTCAGGAGGCTGCTGTCCAGCAGTCTCATAAGCTAAATGAATTATGCTTTTTAACCAAAAAGACAGAGAGGCTGCTGAAGTCTTTTGACCTCTCCTCTGTCCAGAATAGACAACAAACAAGGTGAACGTTTGATGAAAACTGTAGTAGCTTGTAAGTAAAATTTTAAAGCACAAACCACGTCCAATATTGTGTAATAGACGTTCCTTCTTTGAGGAAGGATTAGGATACAAGCATGGAACAACTATCTCTTGAGTGATGTACTTGTTAGATACCACCTTAGGAAAAAACCCAGGTTGGTACGCAGGACTACCTTATCCGTACGAAGGACCAGATAAGGAGAATCACATTGTAACACAGATAACTTGGAGACTCTACGAGTCGAGGAATTAGCTACCCAAAAGGAACTTTCCAAGATAAAGATTGATATCTATGGAACAAAAAAGGTTCAAACGGAACTTCTTGAAGAACCTTAAGAATCAGGTTTAAGCTCCATGGCGGAGCAACAGTTTTAAACACAGGCTTGGATCTAACCAAAGCCTGACCAAATGCCTGAACGTCTAGAATACCTGCCAGACGCTTGTGCAAAAAAATAGACAGAGTAAAAATCTGTCCCCTTTTAAGGAATTAGCTGACAACCCTTTTCTCAAAAACATCTTGGAGAAAAGATAATATCCTGGGAATCCAGACTTTACTCCATGAGTAACCCTTGGATTCATAACAATCAGATATTTACACCATATCTATGTTCAATTTTCCTAGAGACAGGCTTTCATGTCTGTATTAAGGTATCAATGACTGACTCGGAGAAGCCATGCTTTGATAACATCAAGCGTTCAGTCTCCAGGCAGTCCATCTCAGATTGATTCTATTTAGATGGTTGAAAGGACCCTGAGGTAGAGGGACCTGTCTCAGAAGCAGAGACCGTGATGGAAAGGATGACATGTCCACCAGATCTGCATACCAGGTCCTGCGTGGCTACGCAGGCGCTGTCAAAAACACCAAAGCCCTCTCCTGCTTGGTCTTGACCTCCGGAGGAAATCCCACTCCCCCGGAAGAAAAGTCTGACGACTTAGAAAATCCACCTCCCAGTTCTCAACACCTGGGATATGGATAGCTGATAGACAAGAGTGAGTCTCTGTCCAGTGAATTATTGTAAGACTTCTAACATCGCTAGGGAACTTCTGTTCCCCCTTGATGGCTGATGTAAGCCACAGTCGTGTATATTGTCCGACTGAGTATGATGTACCTCAGAGTTGCTAACTGAGGCCAAGTCTGAAGAGCATGGAATATCACTCCCAGTTCCAGAATATTTATTAGAAGGAGGGTCTCCTCCTAAGTCCACTATCCCTGAGCCTTCAGGGAGTTCCAGACTGCATCCCAACCTAAAAGGCTGGCATCTATTGTAACAATTGTCCCATCTGACCTGCGGAAGGTCATACCCTTGGACAGATGGACCCGACATAGTCACCAGAGAAGAGAATCTCTGGTCTCTTGGTCCAGGTTTAACAGGGGGACAAATCTGTTTAATCCCCGTTCCTCTGACTGAGCATGCATAGTTGCAGCGGTCTGAAATGTAGACGTGCAAACGGTACTATGTCCCTTGCCGCTACCATTAAGCCGATTTCATTCATGTACTGAGCCACCGAAGGGTGCGGATGGGATGAAAAAAACACGGCAGAAATTTAGAAACTTTGACAACCTGGACTCCGTCAGGTAAATTTTCATTTCTACAGAATCTATCAGAGTCCCTAGGAGGGAAACCCTTGAGATTGGAGATAGAGAACTCTTTCCTTGTTCACTTTCCACCCATGTGATCTCAGAAATGCCAGTACTACGTCCGTATGAGACTGGGCAATTTGGATGTTTGACGCCTGTATCAGGATGTCGTCTAAATAAGGGGCCACTTCTATGCCCCGCGGTCTAAGGACCGCCAAAGCGACCCCAGAACCTCCATAAAGATTCTTGGGGCTGTAGATATCCCAAAGGAAAGAGCTACAAACTGGTAATGCCTGTCTAGAAAGGCAAACCTGAAAAACGATGGTGATCTTTATGCATTACAATGTGAGGATAAGCATCCTTCAAATCCATTGTAGTCCTCTATTGACTCTCCTGGATCATAGTTAAGATGGTACGAATAGTTTCCATCTTAAATGACGGAATTCTGAGGAATTTGTTTAAGATCTTTAGATCCAAAATAGGTCTGAAGGTTCCCTCTCCTTGGAAACCACAAACAGATTTGAGTAAAAACTCTGTCCCTGTTCCTCTCTTGGAACTGGATGGATCTCGTACACAATGTAAGAATGCCTCCTTCTTTATCTGGTTTGCAGATAATTGTGAAAGGCGAAATCTCCCCTTTTTTGGTGGGGGAATCTTTGAAATCCAGAAGATATCTCTGGGATATAAATTCCAATGCCTAGGGATCCTGGGCATCTCTTGCCCACGCCTGGGCAAAGAATGAAAGTCTGCCCCCTATAGGATCCGTTACCGGATAGGGGTCCGTTCCTTCATGCTGCCTTAGAGGCAGCAGCAGGCTCCTTGGCCTGCTTATCTTTGTTCCAGGTCCGATTGTCTCCAGACCGCCTTGGACTGAGCAAAAATTCCCTCTTGTTTTGCCTTAGAGGAAGAGGATGCCACACCTGCCCTGAAGTTTTTAAAAGGTACGAAAATTAGACTTTTTTTTTTTTTTTGCCCTTGATTTAGACCTATCCTGAGGAAGGGCATGACCTTTTCCTCCAGTGATATAAGCAATAATCTCAAACCAGGCCCGAATAGGGTCTGCCCCTTGAAGGGAAGTTAAGTAGCTTATTTATTAAAGTCACGACAGCTGACCATGATATAAGCCATAGCGCTCTGCGCGCCAGTATAGTAAAAAACAGAATTCTTAGCCGTTAGTCTAGTCAAATGAACAAGGCATCAGAAAACAAAGGAATTGGCTAGCATAAGCTTGTCAAATATATTCATCCAATGGAGTCGCTTAACTGTAAAGCCTCATCAAGAGACTCAACCCAGAACGCCGCAGCAGCAGTGACAGAAGCAATGTATGCAAGGGGCTGCAGGATAAAACCCTGTTGAATAAACATTTTTTATCCATTGGATCTAAAAAGCACAACTGTCCTCGTCAGAGGTAGTGGTACGCTTAGCTAGAGTAGAAACTCTTCTCTCCACCTTAGGAACTGTCTGCCAGAAGTCCCGTGTGGTGGTAACTATTAGAAAACATTCTTCTAAAAAATAGGAGGGGAAGAGAACGGCACACCTGGTCTATCCCATTCCTTATTAAAAAAATTTTAGTAAACCTCTTTAGGTATTGGAAAAACATCAGTACACACCGGCACTGCATATTATTTATCCAGTCTACACAATTTCTCTGGCCCTGCGATTGTACACATTCATTCATAGCAGCCAAAGCCTCCCTGAGCAACAAGTGGAGGTTCTCAAGCATAAATTTTAAATGTAGAAATATCAGAATCAGGTTAAATCATCTTCCCTGAGTAAAAAAAAAATCACCCACAGACTAAGCATATTGTGAGGTAGTATCATACATGGTTCTTAAAGCGTCTGTATGCTCTGTATCTACCCCCAGAGCTAACTGCTTTCCTTTAATTTCAGGTAGTCTGACTAATACTGCTGCCAGAATATTATTCACCACCTTTGCCATGTCTTGTAAAATAAATGCTATGGGCGCCCTTGATGTACTTGGCGCCATTTGAGCGTGAGTCCCTGAAGCGGGAGTCGAAGGGTCTGACACGTGGGGAGAGTTAGTCGGCATAACTTTCCCCTCAACAGAATCCCCTGGTAAAAGAAACGCTATGGGTGCCCTTGATGTACTTGGCGCCATTTGAGCGTGAGTCCCTAAAGCGGGAGTCAAAAGGTCTGACACGTGGGGAGAGTTAGTCGGCATAACTACCCCCACGACAGAATCCTCTGGTGATAATGTTTTTAAAGACAAAAAATGATCTTTATTGTTTAACATGAAATCAGTACATCTGGTACACATTCTAAGATGGGGTTCCACCATGGCTTTAAAACATAATGAACACAGAGCTTCCTCTATGTCAGACATGTTAGAACAGACTAATAATGAGACTAGTAAGCTTGGAAAACACTTTAAATCAAGTTAACAAGCAAATATATAAAACGTTACTGTGCCTTTAAGAGAAACAAATTTTGTCAAAATTTGAAAAACAGTGAAAAAAAGGCAGTAAAACAAACGAAATTTTTACAGTACATGTAATAAGGTAACAGAGCATTGCACCCACTTGCAAATGGATGATTAACCCCTTAATGCAAAAAACAGATAAAAAAAAAATAAAAAAAAAATGACATAGACGTTTTTAAAAACAGACACAACAAACTGCCACAGCCAACAGTGGGAAGCTTCAGTTAACTGTTTCTATGCAAAATTTAAGCCAGCCATGTGGAAAAAACTTAGGCCCCAATAAGTTTTATCACCAAACATATGTTAAAAAACGATTAAACATGCCAGCAAACGTTTTAAAACACATTTTTACAAGAGTATGGATCTCTATTAATAAGCCTGATACCAGTCGCTATCGCTGCATTTAAGGCTTTACTTACATTACTTCGGTATCAGCAGTATTTTCTTAGTCAATTCCATTCCTAGAAAAATATTTTACTGCACATACCTTATCTGCAGGAAAACCTGCACGCCATTCCCCCTCTGAAGTACCTCACTCCTCAGAATGTGTGAGAACAGCAAATGGATCTTAGTTACGTCTGCTAAGATCATAGAAAAACGCAGGCAGATTCTTCTTCCAAATACTGCCTGAGATAAACAGCACACTCCGGTGCCATTTAAAAATAACAAACTTTTGATTGAAGAATAAACTAAGTAGAAAGCACCACAGACTCTCACGACCTCCTATCTATGTTGAGGCTTGCAAGAGAATGACTGAATATGGCAGTTAGGGGAGGAGCTATATAGCAGCTTTGCTGTGGGTGGACTCTTGCAGCTTCCTGTTGGGAAGGAGAATATATTCCATAAGTAATGGATGATCCGTGGACTGGATACACTTAACAAGAGAAATACTGAACGGATCGTAACCGGAGTAAATAACATACTGAGCCACCAATAAAAATAAAAATCTCTCCCCACACAGTCCACAGTGCCCTGGTAAACTGCCTTTTTACATTAACCCCATCTCAACTTGGTAATAAGAAACGTCCCTTTTAAGCAGCACTTAGCTGCAGAAGTGCCAAATTCTCCTTACTAAGAAAAATAAATATGGCACTTACCTTAAAAACCGTCTGACCGGCAGCAGGGAAGCTCACCTGGTTTGAGAGGATCCTATACCTCACATGGACCTGTGGAAAAAGAAAGAACTGAGTAAGCATACTCAGGCTTTCTGTATAGGGCAGCAAAATCTTGAGAAAGCGCAGTGAGGAATGATCCCCACAAGTTCCCAAGTGCTCAAAAGCCACCACTGCCCTACTGAAGAGACTGACGTGTAATATGGCTAGACTCCAAGAAAGATCAGAGCAAACCTGCTCTGCTTTAAAATAATAAAACAACTTGATTGTAGAAAACATCTTATCAGACACCTAAACTT
The DNA here is from genome assembly GCF_027579735.1 of Bombina bombina. Lineage (NCBI taxonomy): Eukaryota > Metazoa > Chordata > Amphibia > Anura > Bombinatoridae > Bombina > Bombina bombina. The sequence continues at coordinate 103,837,069 of NC_069501.1, forward strand.
CACCTCCTCCTTGCACTGCAGGCAAAGATAATGACTGGGGATTGTGGGTAGGGAAGAGATACTTAACAGTTTTACTGTGGTACTCTTTGCCTGATATTCCCAACAGTAATTTATGATGATCCGTGGACTCACCGTGTTATTAGAAAGAAAAATATTTTTAAAACAAACTATTGCATATGGCAATGATATATTAAACTCATTAAAACAATTTCCCATAATCTCTTTGTAATATAAGTGTTGGTCAGGTTCACTACTTATTGTATTTCCTTATATTTCCTTGTTCTATTTCTTACTCTTCGTCAAGATCAGCAACATGTGAAAATGTATAGGCAGAAGCGTAGTCATAGGAAGTATCTAAAGTCAAAAGCTCTGGGCCCTATCTGCAACAAGAATATAAGGACGCACCCTCCATCTGCTGTGAGGTTACAACACAACAAGAATTTATTGTACACAGAAAAGCCTCAATTTTCATTTCACTCAATTGCCTCCCATCACTATGGAGCATATAAAACAAGGTCAGAACTAGTCAAAAGTATCTAATGTATTTCACTAAATAGTTTTGCTCTAATTTCAATTTGCTGTCAGTGAGGGATGAAAAACACTATAGCTGTTCCTGACATGCAACATATTCAGCCAATTATAACCACAGGAAATATTTTAATTAAAGGGACATAATACTCATATGCTAAATCACTTGAAACTGATGCAGTATAACTGTAAAAAGCTGACAGGAAAATATCACCTGAGCATCCCTATGTAAAAAAACATAATTTATGCTTACCTTTATTTCTCTTGTAGTGTATCCAGTCCACGGATCATCCATTACTTGTGGGATATTCTCCTTCCCAACAGGAAGTTGAATGAGGATCACCCACAGCAGAGCTGCTATATAGCTCCTCCCCTCACTGCCATATCCAGTCATTCGACCGAAACAAGCCGAGAAAGGAGAAACCATAGGGTGCAGTGGTGACTGTAGTTTAATTAAAATTTAGACCTGCCTGAAAAGGACAGGGCGGGCCGTGGACTGGATACACTACAAGATAAATAAATTTATCAGGTAAGCATAAATTATGTTTTCTCTTGTTAAGTGTATCCAGTCCACGGATCATCCATTACTTGTGGGATACCAATACCAAAGCTAAAGTACACGGATGATGGGAGGGACAAGGCAGGAACTTAAACGGAAGGAACCACTGCCTGTAGAACATTTCTCCCAAAAACAGCCTCCGAAGAAGCAAAAGTATCAAATTTGTAAAATTTGGAAAAAGTATGAAGGGAAGACCAAGTTGCAGCCTTGCAAATCTGTTCAACAGAGGCCTCATTTTTAAAGGCCCAGGTGGAAGCCACAGCTCTAGTAGAATGAGCTGTAATCCTTTCAGCTGGCTGCTGTCCAGCAGTCTCATAGGCTAAACGGATTATACTCCGAAGCCAAAAAGAAAGAGAGGTTGCCGAGGCCTTCTGACCTCTCCTCTGTCCAGAGTAAACAACAAACAGGTTAGATGTTTGGCGAAAATCTTTAGTAGCCTGTAAGTAAAACTTCAAGGCACGGACTACGTCTAGATTATGCAAAAGACGTTCCTTCTTTGAAGAAGAATTAGGACATAATGATGGAACAACAATCTCTTGATTGATATTCTTGTTAGAAACCACCTTAGGTAAAAACCCAGGTTTTGTACGCAGAACAACTTTATCTGAATGAAAGATCAGATAAGGAGAATCACAATGTAAGGCAGATAACTCCGAGACTCTTCGAGCCGAGGAAATAGCCATCAGAAAAAGAACTTTCCATGAAAGAAGTTTGATATCAATAGAATGAAGGGGTTCAAACGGAACCCCTTGAAGAACTTTAAGAACCAAGTTTAAGCTCCATGGAGGAGCAACAGGTTTAAACACAGGCTTAATTCTAACTAAAGCCTGACAAAATGTCTGAACGTCTGGAACTTCTGCCAGACGCTTGTGTAAAAGAATAGACAGAGCAGAAATCTGTCCCTTTAAAGAACTAGCTGATAATCCTTTGTCCAAACCCTCTTGGAGGAAGGACAATATCCTAGGAATCCTAACCCTACTCCATGAGTAATTCTTGGATTCACACCAATGAAGATATTTACGCCATATCTTGTGGTAAATTGTCCTGGTGACAGGCTTTCGTGCCTGTATTAAGGTATCAATTACTGACTCGGAGAAGCCACGCTTTGATAGGATCAAGCGTTCAATCTCCATGCAGTCAGTCTCAGAGAAAGTAGATTCGGATGATTGAAAGGACCTTGTATTAGAAGGTCTTGTCTCAGAGGCAGAGTCCATGGTGGAAAGGATGACATGTCCACTAGGTCTGCATACCAGGTCCTGCGTGGCCACGCAGGCGCTATCAATATCACTGATGCTCTTTCCTGTTTGATTTTGGCAATCAGACGAGGGAGCAGAGGAAATGGTGGAAACACATAAGCCAGGTTGAAGAACCAAGGCGCTGCTAGAGCATCTATCAGTGCCGCTTCTGGGTCCCTGGACCTGGATCCGTAACAAGGAAGCTTGGCGTTCTGGCGAGACGCCATGAGATCCAATTCTGGTTTGCCCCAACGGAGAACCAATTGAGCAAACACCTCCGGATGGAGTTCCCATTCCCGCGGATGAAAAGTCTGACGACTAAGAAAATCCGCCTCCCAGTTCTCTACACCTGGGATATGGATCGCTGACAGGTGGCAAGAGTGAGTCTCTGCCCAGAGAACTATCTTGGAGACTTCTGACATCGCTAGGGAACTCCTGGTTCCCCCTTGATGGTTGATGTAAGCCACAGTCGTGATGTTGTCCGACTGAAATCTGATGAACCTGAGTGTTGCTAGCTGAGGCCAAGCCAGAAGAGCATTGAATATTGCTCTTAACTCCAGAATATTTATTGGGAGGAGTTTCTCCTCCTGAGTCCATGAACCCTGAGCCTTCAGGGAGTTCCAGACTGCACCCCAACCTAGAAGGCTGGCATCTGTTGTTACAATTATCCAATCTGGTCTGCGAAAGGTCATACCCTTGGACAGATGGGCCTGAGATAACCACCAGAGAAGAGAATCTCTGGTTTCCTGATCCAGATTTAGTAGAGGGGACAAATCTGTGTAATCCCCATTCCACTGACTGAGCATGCATAATTGCAGCGGTCTGAGATGCAGGCGCGCGAATGGCAGTATGTCCATCGCCGCTACCATTAAGCCGATTACTTCCATGCACTGAGCCACCGTGGGGTGCGGAATGGAGTGAAGAACACTGCAAGCATTTAGAAGTTTTGATAACCTGGACTCCGTCAGGTAAATTTTCATTTCTACAGAATCTATTAGAGTCCCTAGGAAGCAAACCCTCGTTAGAGGAGATAGAGAACTCTTTTCTTCGTTCACTTTCCACCCATGCGACCTCAGGAATGCCAGAACTATCTCTGTATGAGATTTGACAATTTGAAAGCTTGACGCCTGTATCAGGATATCGTCCAGGTAAGGAGCCAACGCTATGCCTCGCGGTCTTAGGACCGCCAGAAGTGAGCCCAGAACTTTTGTAAAAATTCTTGGGGCTGTAGCCAACCCGAATGGAAGAGCTACAAATTGGTAATGCCTGTCTAGAAAGGCAAACCTCAGGAACTGATGATGATTCTTGTGAATCGGAATGTGAAGGTAGGCATCCTTTAAGTCCACTGTGGTCATGTACTGACCCTCTTGGATCATGGGTAAAATGGTTCGAATAGTTTCCATCTTGAAAGATGGAACTCTGAGGTATTTGTTTAAGATCTTTAGATCCAAAATTGGTCTGAAGGTTCCCTCTTTTTTGGAAACCACAAACAGATTTGAATAAAACCCCTGTCCTTGTTCCGTCCGCGGAACTGGATGGATCACTCCAATTACAAGGAGATCTTGTAGGCAGCTTAGGAATGCCTCTTTCTTTATCTGGTTTGCAGATAATCTTGAAATGTGAAATCTCCCTTGTGGAGAAGAAGCTTTGAAGTCCAGAAGATATCACTGAGATATGATCTCAAACACCCAGGGATCCTGAACATCTCTTGCCCACGCCTGGGCGAAGAGAGAGAGTCTGCCCCCTACTAGATCCATTGTCGGATAGGGGGCCGCTCCTTCATGCTGTCTTAGAGGCAGCAGCAGGCTTTCTGGCCTGCTTGCCCTTGTTCCAGGACTGATTAGGTTTCCAGGCCTGCTTGAATTGAGCAAAAGTTCCCTCTTGTTTTGAAGCAGAGGAAGTTGATGCTGCACCTGCCTTGAAATTTCGAAAGGCACGAAAAACATAATTTATGTAAGAACTTACCTGATAAATTCATTTCTTTCATATTAGCAAGAGTCCATGAGCTAGTGACGTATGGGATATACATTCCTACCAGGAGGGGCAAAGTTTCCCAAACCTCAAAATGCCTATAAATACACCCCTCACCACACCCACAAATCAGTTTAACGAATAGCCAAGAAGTGGGGTGATAAGAAAAAAGTGAGAAAGCATAAAAAATAAGGAATTGGAATAATTGTGCTTTATACAAAAAAAATCATAACCCCCACAAAAAGGGTGGGCCTCATGGACTCTTGCTAATATGAAAGAAATGAATTTATCAGGTAAGTTCTTACATAAATTATGTTTTCTTTCATGTAATTAGCAAGAGTCCATGAGCTAGTGACGTATGGGATAATAAATACCCAAGATGTGGAGCTTCCATGCAAGAGTCACTAGAGAGGGAGGGATAAAATAAAGACAGCCAATTCCGCTGAAAAAATAATCCACACCCCAAAATAAAGTTTAAATCTCATAATGAAAAAAACTGAAATTATAAGCAGAAGAATCAAACTGAAACAGCTGCCTGAAGTACTTTTCTACCAAAAACTGCTTCAGAAGAAGAAAACAAATGGTAGAATTTAGTAAAAGTATGCAAAGAAGACCAAGTGGCTGCTTTGCAAATCTGATCAACCGAAGCTTCATTCCTAAACGCCCAGGAAGTAGAAACTGACCTAGTAGAATGAGCTGTAATCCTTTGAGGCGGAGTTTTACCCGACTCGACATAAGCATGATGAATCAAAGATTTTAACCAAGATGCCAAAGAAATGGCAGAGGCTTTCTGACCTTTCCTAGAACCGGAAAAAATAACAAATAGACTAGAAGTCTTTCGGAAATCCTTAGTAGCTTCAACATAATATTTCAAAGCTCTAACTACATCCAAAGAATGCAACGATCTTTCCTTAGAATTCTTAGGATTAGGACATAATGAAGGAACCACAATTTATCTACTAATGTTGTTAGAGTTCACAACTTTAGGTAAAAATTTAAATGAAGTTCGCAACACCGCCTTATCCTGATGAAAAATCAGAAAAGGAGATTCACAAGAAAGAGCAGATAACTCTGAAACTCTTCTAGCAGAAGAGATGGCCAAAAGAAACAGGACTTTCCAAGAAAGTAATTTAATGTCCAGAGAATGCATAGGTTCAAACGGAGGAGCTTGTAAAGCCCCTAGAACCAAATTCAAACTCCAAGGAGGAGAGATTGACTTAATGACAGGTTTGATACGAACCAAAGCCTGAACAAAACAAACAATGAATATCAGGAAGATTAGCAATCTTTTTGTGAAACAACACAGAAAGAGCAGAAATTTGTCATTTCAAAGAACTTGCAGACAAACCTTTATCCAGACCATCCTGAAGAAATTGTAAAATTCTAGGAATTCTAAAAGAATGCCAGGAAAAATGATAAGAGCACCAAGAGATGTAAGTCTTCCAGACTCGATAATATATCTTCCTAGATACAGTTTTACAAGCCTGTAACATAGTATTAATTACGGAGTCAGAGAAACCTCTATAACTGAGAATCAAGCGTTCAATCTCCATACCTTCAAATTTAAGGATTTGAGATCCTGATGGAAAAAAGGACCTTGCGATAGAAGGTCTGGTCTTAACGGAAGAGTCCATGGTTGGCAAGTAGCCATCCGAACAAGATCCGCATACCAAAACCTGTGAGGCCATGCTGGAGCCACGAGCAGAACAAACTAACGCTCCTTTAGAATCTTGGAAATCACTCTTGGAAGAAGAACTAGAGGTGGAAAGATATAGGCAGGATGATACTTCCAAGGAAGAGACAATGCATCCACTGCTTCCGCCTGAGGATCCCTGGATCTGGACAGATACCTGGGAAGCTTCTTGTTTAGATGAGAAGCCATCAGATCTATTTCTGGAAGTCCCCAGAATTGAACAATCTGAAGAAATACTTTTGGGTGAAGAGACCATTCGCCTGGATGTAATGTTTGGCAACTGAGATAATCCGCTTCCCAATTGTCTATACCTGGGATGTGAACTGCAGAAATTAGACAGGAGCTGGATTCTGCCCATACAAGTATTCGAGATACTTCTTTCATAGCCAGAGGACTGTGAGTCCCTCCTTGATGATTGACATATGCCATGGTTGTGACATTGTCCGTCTGAAAACAAATGAACAACTCTCTCTTTAGAAGAGGCCACGACTGAAGAGCTCTGAAAATCGCACGGAGTTCCAAAATGTTGATTGGTAATCTCGCCTCCTGAGATTCCCAAACCCCTTGTGCTGTCAGAGACCCCCATACAGCTCCCCAACCTGTCAGACTTGCATCTGTTGAGATCACAGTCCAGGTTGGAGGAACAAAAGAAGCCCCCTGAACTAAACGATGGTGGTCTGTCCACCACGTCAGAGAGTGTCGTACATTCGGTTTTAAAGATATTAATTGTGATATCTTTGTATAATCCCTGCACCACTGGTTCAGCATACAGAGCTGAAGAGGTCGCATGTGAAAACGAGCAAAGGGGATCGCGTCCGATGCAGCAGTCATAAGACCTAGAATTTCCATGTATAAGGCTACCGAAGGGAATGATTGAGACTGAAGGTTTCGACAAGCTGAAACCAATTTCAGACGTCTCTTGTCTGTTAACGACAGTCATGGACACTGAATCTATCTGGAAACCTAAAAAGGTTACCCTTGTCTGAGGAATCAACGAACTCTTTGGTAAATTGATCCTCCAACCATGTTCTTGAAGAAACGATACAAGTCGATTCGTATGAGATTCTGCTAAATGTGAAGACTGAGCAAGTACCAAGATATCGTCCAAATAAGGAAATACCACAATACCCTGTTCTCTGATTACAGATAGTAGGGCACCGAGAACCTTTGTAAAAATCCTTGGAGCTGTTGCTAGGCCAAACGGCAGAGCCACAAACTGGTAATGCTTGTCTAGAAAAGAGAATCTCAGAAACTGATAGTGATCTGGATGAATCGGAATATGCAGATATGCATCTTGTAAATCTATTGTGGACATATAATGCCCTTGCTGAACAAAAGGCAGAATAGTCCTTATAGTTACCATTTTGAATGTTGGTATTCTTACATAACGATTCAATATTTTTAAATCCAGTACTGGTCTGAAGGAATTCTCCTTCTTTGGTACGATGAATAGATTTGAGTAAAACCCCAGACCTTGTTCCAGAACTGGAACTGGCACAATTACTCCAGCCAACTCTAGATCTGAAACACATTTCAGAAACGCTTGAGCCTTCACTGGATTTATTGGAATGCAAGAAAGAAAAAATCTTCTTGCAGGAGGCCTTATCTTGAAACCTATTCTGTACCCTTGAGAAACAATGTTCTGAATCCAAAACTGTGAATCGAATTGATCCAAATTTCTTTGAAAAATCGTAATCTGCCCCCTACCAGCTGCGCTGGAATGAGGGCCGCACCTTCATGTGGACTTGGGAGCTGGCTTTGGCTTTCTAAAAGGCTTGGATTTATTCCAGACTGGAGATGGTTTCCAAACTGATACCGTTCCTGTAGGGGAAGGATCAGGCTTTTGTTCCTTATTGTGACGAAAGGAACGAAAACGATTAGCAGCCCTATATTTACCTTTGGATTTTTTATCCTGTGGTAAAAAAGTTCCTTTCCCCCCAGTAACAGTTGACATAATAGAATCCAACTGTGAACCAAACAATTTATTACCTTGGAAAGAAAGGGAAAGCAAAGTTGACTTAGAAGACATATCAGCATTCCAAGTTTTAAGTCATAAAGCTCTTCTAGCTAAAATAGCTAAAGACATATACCTGACATCAACCCTAATAATGTCAAAGATGGCATCACAAATAAAGTTATTAGCATGTTGAAGAAGATTAACAATGCTATGAGTATTATGATCTGTTACTTGTTGTGCTAAAGCCTCCAACCAGAAAGTTGAAGCTGCAGCAACATCCGCCAAAGATATAGCAGACCTAAGAAGATTACCTGAACATAAATAAGCTTTTCTTAGAAAGGATTCAATTTTCCTATCTAAAGGATCCTTAAAGGAAGTACTATCTGCCGTAGGAATAGTAGTACGTTTAGCAAGAGTAGAGATAGCCCCATCAACCTTAGGGATTTTGTCCCAAAACTCTAATCTGTCAGATGGCACAGGATATAATTTCTTAAACCGTTTAGAAGGAGTAAATTAATCACCCAGATTATTCCATTCCCTGGAAATTACTTCAGAAATAGCATCAGGGACGGGAAAAACCTCCGGAATAACTACAGGAGGTTTAAAAACTGTATTTAAACGTTTAGATTTAGTATCAAGAGGACCAGATTCCTCTATTTCTAATGCAATTAAGACTTCTTTAAGTAAAGAACGAATAAATTCCATTTTAAATAAATATGAAGATTTATCAGTGTCAATCTCTGAAACAGAATCCTCTGAACCAGACAAATCATCATCAGAATCAGAATGATGATGTTCATTTAAAAATTAATCTGGAAAATGAGAAGTTTTAAAATACCTTTTACGTTTACTGGAAGGAGGAATAACAGACATAGCCTTCCTAATAGATTTAGAAACAAAATCTCTTATATTAACAGGAACACCCTGAGTATTAGATGTTGATGGAACAGCAACAGGTAATGGAACATTACTAAAGGAAATATTATCTGCATTAGCAAGTTTATCATGACATTCATCACAAACAACAGCCGGAGGGACAGTTACCACAAGTTTACAGCAAATACACTTAACTTTGGTAGATCCAGCATCAGGCAGCGATTTTCCAGAAGTAGCTTCTGATTCAGGGTCAATCTGAGACATCTTGCAATATGTAATAGAAAAAACAACATATAAAGCAAAATTTATCAAATTCCTTAAATGACAGTTTCAGGAATGGGAAAAAATGCCAATGAACAAGCTTCTAGCAACCAGAAGCAAATAAACAACTAGACTTAAATAATGTGGAGACAATAATGACGCCCATATTTTTTAGCGCCAAAAAAGACGCCCACATTATTTGGCGCCTAAATGCTTTTGGCGCCAAAAATTACGCCACATCCGGTGACACCAACATTTTTGGCGCGAAAACTTCAAAAACATGACGCAACTTTCGGCGACAAGTATGACGCCGGAAATGACAAAGAAAATTTTTGCGCCAAAAAAGTCCGCGCCAAGAATGACGCAATAAAATGAAGCATTTTCAGCCCCCGCGAGCCTAACAGCCCACAGGAAAAAAAGTCAATTTTTAAGGTAAGAAAAAATGTTTAATTCAAATGCATTATCCCAATAATGAAACTGACTGTCTGAAATAAGGAATATTGAACATCCTGAATCAAGGCAAATAAATGTTTAAACACATATATTTAGAACTTTATATAAAAGTGCCCAACCATAGCTTAGAGTGTCACAAAAAATAAGGCTTACTTACCACCCCAGGACACTCATCTACATGTAGTAGAAAGCCAAACCAGTACTGAAACGAGAATCAGTAGAGGTAATGGTATATAAGAGTATATCGTCGATCTGAAAAGGGAGGTAAGAGATGAATCTCTACGACCGATAACAGAGAACCTATGAAATAGATCCCGTAGAAGGAGACCATTGAATTCAAATAGGCAATACTCTCTTCACATCCCTCCGACATTCACTGCACTCTGAGAGGAAAACCGGGCTCCAGCCTGCTGCGAAGCGCATATCAACGTAGAATCTAGCACAAACTTACTTCACCACCTCCATGGGAGGCAAAGTTTGTAAAACTGATTTGTGGGTGTGGTGAGGGGTGTATTTATAGGCATTTTGAGGTTTGGGAAACTTTGCCCCTCCTGGTAGGAATGTATATCCCATACGTCACTAGCTCATGGACTCTTGTTAATTACATGAAAGAAATTAGACTGTTTGGCCTTTGATTTGGCCCTGTCCTGAGGAAGGGTATGACCCTTACCTCCAGTAATGTCAGCAATAATTTCTTTCAAACCAGGCCCGAATAAGGTCTGCCCCTTGAAAGGAATGTTGAGTAATTTAGACTTTGAAGTCACATCAGCTGACCAGGATTTGAGCCATAGCACCCTACGCGCCTGGATGGCGAATCCGGAATTCTTAGCCGTTAGTTTAGTCAAATGAACAATGGCATCAGAAACAAATGAGTTAGCTAGCTTAAGAGTTCTAAGCTTGTCAACAATTTCAGTCAATGGAGCTGTATGGATGGCCTCTTCCAGGGCCTCAAACCAGAATGCCGCCCCAGCAGTGACAGGCGCAATGCATGCAAGGGGCTGTAAAATAAAACCTTGTTGAATAAACATTTTCTTAAGGTAACCCTCTAATTTTTTATCCATTGGATCTGAAAAAGCACAACTGTCCTCAACCGGGATAGTGGTACGCTTTGCTAAAGTAGAAACTGCTCCCTCCACCTTAGGGACAGTCTGCCATAAGTCCCGTGTAGTGGCATCTATTGGAAACATTTTTCTAAATATAGGAGGTGGGGAAAAGGGCACACCGGGCCTATCCCACTCCTTACTAATAATTACTGTAAGCCTTTTAGGTATTGGAAAAAACATCAGTACTCACCGGCACTGCATAGTATTTATCCAGCCTACACAATTTCTCTGGCACTGCAATTGTGTCAGTCATTCAGAGCAGCTAATACCTCCCCAAGCAATACACGGAGGTTCTCAAGCTTAAATTTAAAATTAGAAATCTCTGAATCAGGTCTCCCCGATTCAGAGACGTCACCCACAGACTGAAGCTCTCCGTCCTCAGGTTCTGCATATTGTGACGCAGTATCAGACATGGCTCTTACAGCATCTACGCGCTCTGTATCTCGTCTAACCCCAGAGCTATCGCGCTTGCCTCTCAATTCAGGCAATCTGGATAATACCTCTGACAGGGTATTATTCATGATTGCAGCCATGTCCTGCAAAGTAATCGCTATGGGCGTCCCTGATGTACTTGGCGCCATATTAGCGTGCGTCCCTTGAGCGGGAGGCGAAGGGTCCGACACGTGGAGAGAGTTAGTCGGCATAACTTCCCCCTCAACAGACCCCTCTGGTGACAATTCTTTTATAGATAAAGACTGATCTTTACTGTTTAAGGTGAAATCAATACATTTAGTACACATTCTCCTATGGGGCTCCACCATGGCTTTTAAACATAATGAACAAGTATCCTCTGTTTCAGACATGTTTGTACAGACTAGCAATGAGACTAGCAAGCTTGGAAAACACTTTAAAGCAAGTTAACAAGCAATATAAAAAACGTTACTGTGCCTTTAAGAGAAACAAATTGACAAAATTTGAAATAACAGTGAAAAAAGGCAGTTACACTAACAAAATTTTTACAGTGTATGTAACAAGTCAGCAGAGCATTGCACCCACTTGCAAATGGATGATTAACCCCTTAATAACAAAAACAGAATAATAAATGACAAAAACGTTTTTTAAACACAGTCACAACAACTGCCACAGTCTACTGTGATTGTTACCCTCCTCAAACACGACTTTGAAGCCTTTTGAGCCCTTCAGAGATGTCCTGGATCATGCAGGAAGAAGCTGAATGTCTCTGTCAGTATTTTTAGCTGCACAGAAAAGCACTAAAATAGGCCCTTCCCACTCATATTGCAACAGTGGAAAGCCTCAGGAACTGTTACTAGGCAAAAATCAAACCAGCCATGTGGAAAAAAACTAGGCCCCAATAAGTTTTGTCACCAAACATATATAAAAACGATTAAACAAGCCAGCAAACGTTTTATATTACACTTTTATAAGAGTATGTATCTCTATTAATAAGCCTGATACCAGTCGCTATCACTGCATTTAAGGCTTTACTTACATTAATCCAATATCAGCAGCATTTTCTAGCAAATTCCATCCCTAGAAAAATATTAACTGCACATACCTTATTGCAGGAAAACCTGCACGCCATTCCCTCTCTGAAGTTACCTCACTCCGCAGATTCTTCTTCTAATGCTGCCTGAGATGAAACAGTACACTCCGGTACCATTTAAAAATAATAAACTTTTGATTGAAGTTAAAAAACTAACTATAATACACCACTCTCCTCTTACTACGTCCATCTTTGTTGAGAGTTGCAAGAGAATGACTGGATATGGCAGTGAGGGGAGGAGCTATATAGCAGCTCTGCTGTGGGTGATCCTCTTGCAACTTCCTGTTGGGAAGGAGAATATCCCACAAGTAATGGATGATCTGTGGACTGGATACACTTAAAAAAAAATGAAGAAATGAACAGCAGCCAATCAGCATCAGCAGTGCTGAGGTCATGAACTCTTACTGTGATCTCATGAGATTTGACTTAACTCTCATGAGATTTCATAGTAAGCTTCCTTTACCTGATTGGTGAAATAATATGAGAGTTCACAAGGCTCATCCTTTCAGGTGTCCCAGGACAGACACACTAAAATGCTGCTTAGAAATCCTTTACAATGGGAGGTGGCTACTGAGGAACTTTTGAGGTAAAATCTTTCTTTTTTACATAGAGATGTTGAGGAGATATTTTCTAGTCCGCTTTTTACAGCTATGCTGCATCACTTTCAAGTGTTTAAACATTTAGGTATTATGGCCCTTTAAGGAACAGAAAAACTGCAATAGCATAAAACATTCATTATTTATGTTCCCTGCTTTTGCTGTTAAATATATATGACAATTGAGTATTTTCCACACTCTAGAGGGCTTCCAAATTTCAAAAGCTCCACTTTTGGTCCAACTGGAGCGACTATAGTGAGCAGCGTTGTTGTATCCAAATTTTAGCTTTAATGCGATGTTCATCTCACTATTTTGCAGGTATTGTTTTTTATACTATTCTATTTTTATATATAAACATTTATTATAATATTTTGATTCTTGTATGTGTGCTTCTCATTTACCAGTATGAGCACAGTCCCAGATGTACATGTGTTCCTTTGGGAAATCTAAAGTATATATATATATATATATATATATATATATATATATATATATATATATATATATATATATATATATACACACACACACACACATATATATATATACATACATACACACACACACATTGTATACAATAGATGTCTATACAGAAAGGACTTTTAATGTTGCCAGATTTCCCAGGGAAAAGGGGAAGTGGATAAAATGGGCAGCTACCTTTCATAAATTTCGGATCCTTCTTCAAGTCCAGGCAATAACCCAGTGATGAAAGCCTGCAGACTTGGCAGCAGGGACCTCAGAAGAGGAAGGAAGTAGGTCTCGTATAGGCCTAAGAGGACAGGCTTCACTGACATGGCTGCATGGGACAGCAGGGGAAACAAGCCAGAGCTGGGGAATGAGAGAACACAAGAGTTTAGCACATTCATGCAGACACCTTTTGTACACTGCTGCTAATTGTGCAGATGTATCTTGGTTTGCATATCCAGTGGCATATTTAGGTTTTAAACTGCTGTGGTTCAAAAACATCTGCAGCTACCTTAAATTTTATATTATACTAACCTCGAATATACATTTCTCATAAGTTAGCAGTGCCACAAACTAAAGTTATTATCTTCTTCCTCTCAACCATACAGAGCAGGGTTAACTTCTGGTCAACCACACTAAGTATTGGCAAGCCATTATGAACCATATACTAAGCAGTGACTTAACCACTTATGAATCACATAATGACCAGTTGTAACCCCTATCAAGCCACTGAGCAGTGTTTAATCCCTTGCCAACCATACACAGAAAAATTAACCCCTTTTTCATTCACATAAAGCAATATTAACCCGTCAGCCATACAAAACACTATCAATCCTTTGTCAGCTGATAATGAGAAGCATTAAACCATTAACAACTAAAGATGGCTTACAATAAAATAAAAAATATTACACTAGTAGATGATATTTACCTGTACAAGAAAAGGTCTCTGGCAAGCCATTTTGTTCCAATAATTTTGAATATAATTTCATATGTCTCTAAAGCTTTTAAATGGACTCCACTGGGCAGTGCTGGGTGCAAGCACTGTGCTAGTCTCTTGGCGATAATCAGACGTCTTGGTAAGAGGCAGTATTTTAAATTGCTCTGCAAAGCCTACAAAACAAAATAAAACACGCTAAATATACAGTAAAATGTTCAATACGAGTGGGAAAAATGACAAAATATATATTACTAGTTACAGAGAAGTCAATTTGATCACACTCATAGTAGAACTTTATTCAATGATGGTGGGTTCATAAGCTCTGAAGTATATATTACCCTCCCCAGAAACTGGTACTACCGTCAGCATAAAGCTCTCATTTCCCTGCAATGGATGTTTCACATATATCCAAGCAAAAACCATCTCTATAGAGGAGGAGAAAGGTATGACTCCAAAAATGTACTATGAGAAGAGAGACCAGGCAAACAGTACAACATAAATAATATGCATTACAGGATATGTATTTGTATGGTTCTACTATGAGAGTAAAGACCTTGATTTATATTTATGCATTAATCTGATCTACCCTCACACTCTAACTATTAATTAAGAATGGGCTTTAAGAGCACTATAGTAAATGTTGCTCATGCTAAAACAGATACATGGAACTGACAGCACTTTAAGATTATGGCAGAATAACCAAGTTGCCATTGTACATAACTGTTCAGCAGAAGCTTCAATTGAAGTCCATCATACTGTAATATCTCTAGTAAACTGAGCCTGGACCTTAACAGCAATGAATGAAATTCTTCCTAAGCCTATAGGCATCAAATATTAAATTCAGATGGCCAATTCAAAATGTTGAAGCTCTCTGATAACTTTCTGTTACCAGAATGGAGAACAAAATATAATGTGATGGTCAATTAACACAGCACTACAGTGTAATCACCTACACAAGTAACCTTCGTGTGCTTGCTTGAGATCACTGATCGCTTGCATGGTCTCACAAATATTAGGCTATTGAAGAAATATATTGATCAAATATGTATGCAGATTAATTTCCAGGAAAGATTGAGGATCTACTGTTGAACCTTTGAAAAGCTATTGTGCAGATACCCTGTGAACTGATTTTTGCTAGGTTTGCTGCTAGAACCTTGGTAATTATCTTTGGAGTAGTGGCCAACCCAAATGTAATAGAAATAAACATGCAATTCCCACAGCAAAACAAAGAACTTTGAAGTGATCTGAACCACAGACTTTCATTGTTATGTGATGACAAAGACTCCATATAGAAATTGTATGGACAATAGAAAATACTCAATTTATACAGAGTAAACAACCAGGTAATTAACTCAATCAAACCTTGCTATAAGCTCTTGCAACCCCTGGCCTTAAAAACAGACTGGAGACTGAACTATCTTTCCAAAAATTGAGGCTTTCTATTGTCCATACAATTTATAGATAATTTACTATATTTGAAAAGAACAGCAGAAATCTTGGATAATCTAGAAATAGGTGTACACCCTCCGCAAACCTCCACAAGAAGGTATTAGGTAATATTGATTCAGCCAAGCATTACAGGTCATCAAACTTGACAAGGGCTAGACCATGCTTCAGAAATCCGTAAAGAAAGCATGAATGTAATGGTAAAGTTTATTTACAGAACCTGAATTCTGAATCCTATGGATACTCATATTACTAGGGTTAAAGCAGCAGCCAGCAGGACTCCCTGTGGGGATTTACTTACCTTGTACAAGAAGCAGGGCTATACATATAGCAAGCTCGACCTTGCACCCCTTTCTATTTCGCAGGCCCCTTGGAAAGTTGATTTAAATTGCATGCTCACTAAAGATTACTTTTTACTTTACTGTCTCTTCAATAACTCTGAATACTCTAATACTCAACCAATTTTCTTCAAAACTTATACAACCTGTCCCTCAAGAATGCCAAATGTGAAAAAAACATAATTTATGCTTACCTGATAAATTTATTTCTCTTGTAGTGTATCCAGTCCACGGATCATCCATTACTTATGGGATATTAACTCCTCCCCAACAGGAAGTGCAAGAGGATTCACCCAGCAGAGCTGCTATATAGCTCCTCCCCTAACTGCCATTACCAGTCATTCGACCGAAAACATGCAGAGAAAGGAAAACCATAGGGTACAGTGGTGACTGTAGTTTAATGGAAAAATTACCTGCCTTAAAGTGACAGGGCGGGCCGTGGACTGGATACACTACAAGAGAAATAAATTTATCAGGTAAGCATAAATTATGTTTTCTCTTGTTAAGTGTATCCAGTCCACGGATCATCCATTACTTATGGGATACCAATACCAAAGCTAAAGTACACGGATGACGGGAGGGACAGGCAGGCTCTTTATACGGAAGGAACCACTGCCTGAAGAACCTTTCTCCCAAAAACAGCCTCCGAAGAAGCAAAAGTGTCAAATTTGTAAAATTTGGAAAAAGTATGAAGAGAAGACCAAGTTGCAGCCTTGCAAATCTGTTCAACAGAAGCCTCATTCTTAAAGGCCCAAGTGGAAGCCACAGCTCTAGTAGAATGTGCTGTAATTCTTTCAGGAGGCTGCTGTCCAGCAGTCTCATAGGCTAACCGTATTATGCTACGAAGCCAAAAGGAGAGAGAGGTAGCCGAAGCTTTTTGACCTCTCCTCTGACCAGAATAAACGACAAACAGGGAAGACGTTTGTCGAAAATCCTTAGTTGCCTGTAGATAAAATTTCAGGGCACGGACTACATCTAGATTGTGTAGCAGACGTTCCTTTTTCGAAGAAGGATTAGGACACAAAGATGTAACCACAATCTCTTGATTGATATTCCTGTTAGTGACCACCTTAGGTAGGAACCCAGGTTTAGTACGCAGAACTACCTTGTCTGAATGAAAAATCAGATAAGGAGAATCACAATGTAAGGCAGATAACTCAGAGACTCTTCGAGCCGAGGAAATCGCCATTAAAAACAGAACTTTCCAAGATAACAACTTGATATCAATGGAATGAAGGGGTTCAAACGGAACCCCCTGTAAAACATTAAGAACTAAGTTCAAACTCCATGGTGGAGTTTTAAACACAGGCTTGATCCTAGCTAAAGCCTGACAAAAAGCTTGAACGTCCGGAACTTCTGACAGACGTTGGACAGAGCTGAAATCTGTCCCTTTAAGGAACTAGCGGATAAACCCTTTTCTAAACCTTCTTGTAGAAAAGACAATATCCTCGGAATCCTAACCTTACTCCATGAGTAACTCTTGGATTCGCAACAATATAAGTATTTGCGCCATATCTTATGGTAAATCTTTCTGGTAACAGGCTTCCTAGCCTGTATTAAGGTATCAATAACTGACTCAGAAAAACCACGTTTTGATAAAATCAAGCGTTCAATTTCCAAGCAGTCAGCTTCAGAGAAATTAGATTTTGATGTTTGAAGGGACCCTGGATCAGAAGGTCCTGTTTCAGAGGTAGCGACCAAGGTGGACAGGATGACATGTCCACTAGATCTGCATACCAAGTCCTGCGTGGCCATGCAGGCGTTATTAGAATCACTGATGCTCTCTCCTGTTTGATTCTGGCAATCAATCGAGGAAGCATCGGGAAGGGTGGAAACACATAAGCCATCCCGAAGGTCCAAGGTGCTGTCAAAGCATCTATCAGAACCGCTCCCGGATCCCTGGATCTGGACCCGTAACGAGGAAGCTTGGCGTTCTGTCGAGACGCCATGAGATCTATCTCTGGTTTGCCCCAACGTCGAAGTATTTGGGCAAAGACCTCCGGATGAAGTTCCCACTCCCCCGGATGAAAAGTCTGACGACTTAAGAAATCCGCCTCCCAGTTCTCCACTCCCGTAATGTGGATTGCTGACAGGTGGCAAGAGTGAGACTCTGCCCAGCGAATTATCTTTGATACTTCCATCATTGCTAGGGAGCTTCTTGTCCCTCCCTGATGGTTGATGTAAGCTACAGTCGTGATGTTGTCCGACTGAAACCTGATGAACCCCAGAGTTGTTAACTGGGGCCAAGCCAGAAGGGCATTGAGAACTGCTCTCAATTCCAGAATGTTTATTGGTAGGAGACTCTCCTCCTGATTCCATTGTCCCTGAGCCTTCAGAGAATTCCAGACAGCGCCCCAACCTAGTAGGCTGGCGTCTGTTGTTACAATTGTCCAGTCCGGCCTGCTGAATGGCATCCCCCTGGACAGATGTGGCCGAGAAAGCCACCATAGAAGAGAATTTCTGGTCTCTTGATCCAGATTCAGAGTAGGGGACAAGTCTGAGTAATCCCCATTGCACTGACTTAGCATGCACAATTGCAGCGGTCTGAGATGTAGACGTGCAAAGGGTACTATGTCCATTGCTGCTACCATTAAGCCTATCACCTCCATGCATTGAGCTACTGACGGGTGTTGAATGGAATGAAGGACACGGCATGCATTTTGAAGCTTTGTAAACCTGTCTTCCGTCAGGTAAATCTTCATTTCTACAGAATCTATAAGAGTCCCCAAGAAGGGAACTCTTGTGAGTGGAAAGAGAGAACTCTTCTTTTCGTTCACCTTCCATCCATGCGACCTTAGAAATGCCAGTACTAACTCTGTATGAGACTTGGCAGTTTGAAAGCTTGAAGCTTGTATCAGAATGTCGTCTAGGTACGGAGCTACCGCAATTCCTCGCGGTCTTAGTACCGCCAGAAGAGCACCCAGAACCTTTGTGAAGATTCTCGGAGCCGTAGCCAATCCGAATGGAAGAGCTACAAACTGGTAATGCCTGTCTAGAAAGGCAAACCTTAGATACCGGTAATGATCTTTGTGAATCGGTATGTGAAGGTAAGCATCCTTTAAATCCACTGTGGTCATGTACTGACCCTTTTGGATCATGGGTAAAATTGTCCGAATAGTTTCCATTTTGAACGATGGAACTCTTAGGAATTTGTTTAGGATCTTTAAATCCAAGATTGGCCTGAAAGTTCCCTCTTTTTTGGGAACCACAAACAGATTTGAGTAAAACCCTTGTCCTTGTTCCGACCGCGGAACCGGATGGATCACTCCCATTAATAAAAGATCTTGTACGCAGCGTAGAAACGCCTCTTTCTTTATTTGGTTTGTTGACAACCTTGACAGATGAAATCTCCCTCTTGGGGGAGAGAATTTGAAGTCTAGAAGGTATCCCTGAGATATGATCTCTAACGCCCAGGGATCCTGGACATCTCTTGCCCAAGCCTGGGCAAAGAGAGAAAGTCTGCCCCCCACTAGATCCGTTCCCGGATCGGGGGCCCTCGATTCATGCTGTCTTAGGGGCAGCAGCAGGTTTCCTGGCCTGCTTGCCCTTGTTCCAGGACTGGTTAGGTCTCCAGCCTTGTCTGTAGCGAGCAACAGCTCCTTCCTGTTTTGGTGCAGAGGAAGTTGATGCTGCTCCTGCTTTGAAATTACGAAAGGAACGAAAATTAGACTGTCTAGCCTTAGGTTTGGCTCTGTCTTGAGGCAGGGCATGGCCTTTACCTCCTGTAATGTCAGCGATAATTTCTTTCAACCCGGGCCCGAATAAGGTCTGCCCTTTGAAAGGTATATTAAGCAATTTAGATTTAGAAGTAACGTCAGCTGACCAGGATTTTAGCCACAGTGCTCTGCGTGCCTGAATGGCGAATCCGGAATTCTTAGCCGTAAGTTTAGTTAAATGTACTACGCCATCTGAAATAAATGAGTTAGCTAACTTAAGGGCTTTAAGCTTGTGTGTAATCTCATCTAATGGAGCTGATTCAAGTGTCTCTTCCAGAGACTCAAACCAAAATGCTGCTGCAGCCGTGACAGGCGCAATGCATGCAAGAGGTTGCAATATAAAACCTTGTTGAACAAACATTTTCTTAAGGTAACCCTCTAACTTTTTATCCATTGGATCTGAAAAGGCACAGCTATCCTCCACCGGGATAGTGGTACGCTTAGCTAAAGTAGAAACTGCTCCCTCCACCTTAGGGACCGTTTGCCATAAGTCCCGTGTGGTGGCGTCTATTGGAAACATCTTTCTAAATATCGGAGGGGGTGAGAACGGCACACCGGGTCTATCCCACTCCTTAGTAACAATTTCAGTAAGTCTCTTAGGTATAGGAAAAACGTCAGTACTCGCCGGGTACCCGCAAAATATTTATCCAACCTACACATTTTCTCTGGTATTGCAACTGTGTTACAATCATTCAGAGCCGCTAACACCTCCCCTAGTAATACACGGAGGTTTTCCAGCTTAAATTTAAAATTTGAAATATCTGAATCCAGTTTGTTTGGATCAGAACCGTCACCCGCAGAATGAAGCTCTCCGTCCTCATGTTCTGCAAATTGTGACGCAGTGTCTGACATGGCCCTAATATTATCAGCGCACTCTGTTCTCACCCCAGAGTGATCACGCTTACCTCTTAGTTCTGGTAATTTAGCCAAAACTTCAGTCATAACAGTAGCCATATCCTGTAATGTGATTTGTAATGGCCGCCCAGATGTACTCGGCGCTACAATATCACGCACCTCCCGAGCGGGAGATGCAGGTACTGACACGTGAGGCGAGTTAGTCGGCATAACTCTCCCCTCGTTGTTTGGTGAAATATGTTCAATTTGTACAGATTGACTTTTATTTAAAGTAGCATCAATACAGTTAGTACATAAATTTATATTGGGCTCCACTTTGGCTTTAGCACATATAGCACAGATATCTTCCTCTGAATCAGACATGTTTAACACACTAGCAAATAAACTAGCAACTTGGAAATACTTTTCAAGTAATTTACTATAATATGAAAACGTACTGTGCCTATAAGAAGCACAGAAAAAGTTATGACAGTTGAAAATTAATAAACTGAAAAGTTATAGCATCAAATCTTTGTAAAAAACACAATTTTAGCAAAGGATTGCTCCCATTAGCAAAGGATAACTAACCCTGATAGCAGAAAAAAAAAAAAAAAAATACAGAAATAAACGTTTTTTTATCACAGTCAACTACAATCTCACAGCTCTGCTGTGAGTGATTACCTCCCTCAAAACAAGTTTTGAAGACCCCTGAGTTCTGTAGAGATGAACCGGATCATGCAGGGAAGACAATAAACTTCTGACTGAATTTTTTGATGCGTAGCAAAAGCACCAAAAAAGGTCCCTCCCCCTCACACATAACAGTGAGAGAGATCAGTAAACTGTCATAAATTAAATAAAACGACTGCCAAGTGGAAAAAAATAGTGCCCAAAACATTTTTTCACCCAGTACCTCAGAAAATTAAACGATTTTACATGCCAGCAAAAAACGTTTAACATTAATAAATTGAGTGTTATTAAAAAGCCTGTTGCTAGTCCCTGCAAATTAGGCTAAAGTTTTATGCATACAGTATAATTCCAGTGAAGTGCAATTCCCCAGAATACTGAAGTGTAAAATATACATACATGACAGCCTGATACCAGTTGCTGCTACTGCATTTAAGGCTGAGTTTACATTATATCGGTATGGCAGAATTTTCTCATCAATTCCATTGTCAGAAAATAATAAGCTGCTACATACCTCTTTGCAGATTAATCTGCCCGCTGTCCCCTGATCTGAAGTTTACCTCTCCTCAGATGGCCGAGAAACAGCAATATGATCTTAACTACTCCGGCTAAAATCATAGAAAAACTCAGGTAGATTCTTCTTCAAATTCTACCAGAGAAGGAATAACACACTCCGGTGCTATTATAAAATAACAAACTTTTGATTGAAGGTATGAAACTAAGTATAATCACCACAGTCCTCTCACACATCCTATCTATTCGTTGGGTGCAAGAGAATGACTGGTAATGGCAGTTAGGGGAGGAGCTATATAGCAGCTCTGCTGGGTGAATCCTCTTGCACTTCCTGTTGGGGAGGAGTTAATATCCCATAAGTAATGGATGATCCGTGGACTGGATACACTTAACAAGAGAAAATTTGTTTATGCAATCCAAAGTTATAAAAACCTGAAAAATTAGGTTTAACATTGAACTGTCCGGTGAACTTCAACTATAACTGTACTACTATTTTTTTAATGAACCTATAACTTTTTATTGCAAAAATATTTTGAGTATGTTAAAGGGACACTTAATCAAAATGAACCTTTCGTTATTTAGATAGAGCATGCAATTTAAAACAGCTTTCCAATTACTTCCATTAACAAAATGTGCAGAGTCATTTTATATTTAAATTTTTTGAGTCACCAGCTCCTACTGAGCATGTGCAAGAATAAGCATGTATGCATTTGTGAATGGCTGACTGCTGTCACATGGTACGTGTATGCATTTGTGATTGACTGATGGCTGTCACATGGTACAGGGGGAGTGGAAAAAGACATAACTTTTAAAATTGTCAGAAAAAAAAATCTATTACTCATTTGAAGTTCAGACTAAGTGCTATTGCATTGTCTTGTTATCTTGCATTTGTTGATTATGCAAATATACTGTGTTGACTGGTCCTTTAAATTTCTGCTCTTTCATAAGCATGAAGGAAATTCATTGAGTGCTATGCCCTTGAAATAAAAGATGTTTTTAGGCTCTTCCCTTCATACACGAGGTTAAGCTGTGCAGCCTCTAGGGGGAGTTTCCGAATCTTTATCGCTGCCCATGCAGCACTACAGCTAAAGGTTCTCTTTACATTCCCTTTCAAATCATAGCAGAGGTCTGATAACTATAACAGTTGCATTACTTTGCACAATGTTTTTGGCATTCCTTCAAAAGTGTATGATATTTTTTTAAATTGTAGGTATAACAGAAAACAAACCATATCCAGTAGTTTGGTTCAACGTAAAAACATAAATTATGCTTACCAGATAAATTAAATTCCTTCTGTATAAGGAGAATCCACGGCATCATTCCTTACTGTTGGGAAATACTGAACCTGGCCACCAGGAGCAGGCAGAGACACGCTAGCCAAAGGCTTAAATGCCTCTCCCACTTCCCCCATCCCCCAGTCATTCTGCTGAGGGAACAAGGAACAGTAGGAGATATATCAGGGTATAAATGGTGCCAGAAGAAAAACATAATTCAGAGAGCCGCCCATTGGAGAACACGGGCGGGGGCCGTGGACTCTCCTTATACAGAAGGAAATGAAATTATCTGGTAAGCATAATTTATGTTTTCCATTTTAATATAAGGAGAGTCCACGGCATCATTCCTTATCGTTGGGAAAACTATACCCAAGCTCTAGAGAACACTGAATGTTGACGGGAGGGACAAAAAGAGAGGCAGACCCTAATCTGAGGGCACCACAGCCTGCAAAATCTTTCTCCGAAAGCTGCTTCAGCCAAAGCAAAAACATAAAACTTGTAAAATTTAGAAAAAATATGTAAGGAGGACCAGGTAGCCGCCTTACAAATCTGATCCATAGAGGTCTTGCTCTTAAAGGCCCAAGAGGAAGCCTCTAGTAGAAAGAGCGGTAATCCTCTGAGGAGGTTTATGTCCTGCTGTCTCATAAGCAATGCGGATAACACTCCTTAACCAAAAGGATAAGGAAGTCGAAGAGACCTTCTGACCCTTACGCTTCCCAGAATAGACAACAAACAAGGAAGAAGTTTGTCTAAAATCCTTAGTAGCCTGAAGATAAAACTTCAAGGCGCGAACCATGTTCAAATTATGAAGCAAATGTTCCTTCGAAGGAGGAGGATTGGGACACAAGGAAGAAACCACAATCTCTTGATTGATGTAGCGTTCTGACACAACCTTAGGAAGAAAACCTAACTTAGTACGTAGGATAGCCTTATCAGAATGAAAGACCAGATAAGGAGACTCATATTGCAAGGCAGCAATCTCAGATACTCTGCACACAGAAGCAATAGCCAGTAGAAAAAGAACCTTCCAAGACAACAGTTTAAATGTCAACTTCATGCATAGGCTCAAACGGATCCCATTGCAAAACCTTAAGAACAAGATTTAAACTCCAAGGAGGAGCCTTAGATCTAAACACAGGCCTGATCCTAGTCAGAGCCTTAACAAAGAACTGTACATCTGGAAGCTCAGAGAGCATCTTGTGCAGTAAAACAGACAGGGCCGAAATCTGTCTCCTCAGGGAGAAACAATAGGATCCTGGCAACCTTAACTTTATGCCAGGAAAATTCATGCTCTTCCCACCAGAATAAGTAGGCTCTCCACACCTTATGAGCGATGTGACGAGTAACCGGTTTACAAGCTTTATTGAGAGTATCAATAACTCTGTCAGAAAAACCTCTCTTGGATAGGACTAAGCGCTCAATCTCCACAGAGTCAGCCTCAGGGAATCTAGATTTAATGAACAAAAGGATCTTGTTCCAGCAGATCCCTGCAACAAGGTAATTTCCACGGAGGAGATGATGACATCCCCACCAGATCCGCAAACCACATCCTTCGTGGCCATGATGGAGCAATCAGTATCACTGATGCCTGCTCCTGCTTGATGCGGGCCACTACACGAGGAAGGAGTGGTAACGGCGGAAAAAGGTAAATTAGACTGAACCTCCAAGGCACTGCTAATTCATCTATTAGCTCCGCCTGAGGATCCCTGGACCTCAACACATATCTGGGTAGCTTGATATTGAGACGGGACGCCATGAGATCTATCTCCGGCATCCCCCACCTCTTGCATATCTCCGCAAACACTTCAGGATGGAGAGACCATTCCCCCGGATAAAAGGATTGTCTACTGAGAAAATCTGCTTCCCAGTTGTCCACACTTGGAATGTGGATCGCTGACAGTGGGCCTCCGCCCACTCCAGAATTCGAGATACTTCCCTCATTGCTAGGGAGCTTCTCGTTCCACCCTGATGGTTGATGTAAGCCACTGAGGTTATATTGTCTGATTGGAATCTGATAAACTGGAATGAACCCAGAAGGGGCCAAGCCTTTAGAGCATTGACGATTGCCCGAAGTTCCAAAATGTTAATCGGGAGGGAGCACTCCTCCTTTGTCCACAGGCCCTGTGCCTTCTTGGCACCCCAAACAGCTCCCTTTCCTGATAGGCTTGCGTCCGTAGTCACAATCTCCCAGGATGGTCTTAAGAAGGATGTCCCTCGGGACAGATGATCTGGACAGAGCCACCAAGAGAGCGATTCTCTCGATCGGTTGTCCAGAGAAATCTGCTGCGATAGATCCGAAGGATCGCCGTTCCACTGCCTCAGCATGCACAGTTGCAACGGTCTGAGACAGAACATGGCAAAAGTGAATGATGTCCATGCTGGACACCATGAGACCAATCACCTCCATACACTGAGCCACAAAGGGCCTTAAGGAAGTCCGGAGGGCAAGACATACCGAAGCTAGCTTGCAACGTCTCTGGTCTGTTAGAAATATCCTCATGCATATGGAGTCTATTATAGTACTCAGGAATTCCACCCTGGTACTTGGGATAAGAGAACTCTTTTCTAGGTTTATCTTCCATCCATGAGATTGAAGAAGAGAGAGAAGAGATCCTGAATGGTCCTCTGCTAGACGAAAAGATGGTGCTTGTACCAGAATATCGTCCAAGTAGGAAGCTACCGCTATACCGCGGGTTCTGGCAAAGGCTAGAATAGCCCCTAGAACCTTCATAAAAATTATTGGGGCAGTAGCTAGACCAAACAGAAGTGCAATGAACTGGAAGTGCTGGTCCAGGAACGCAAACATTAGGAACTGGAACTTGTGGATTGGAACGTAAAAGTAAGCATCCTTCGGATCTATAGTGGTCATGAACTATCCTTCCTGAACTAAGGGAAGGATGGACCTTATTGTCTCCATTTTGAACGAGGGGACATTTAGAAATTTGTTTAAGCACTTTAGGTCCAGAAAGTTCCCTCCTTATTTGGGACCACGAAAAGGTTTGAATAGTATCCCAAACTTCTTTCTGCGATAGGCACCGGGACAATGGAGAAGAGATCCTGCACGCGCCCCAGGAAGGCTTCCCTCTTTTCTGGTCTGGAAGACAGGATTGAGAGGAGAAATCTGTCCTTGGGTCGATGAGACTTGAAACCTATCTTGTTTCCCTGAGCTATAACCTCCAGGACCCATGGATCCTGCACGTCCCTGAACTAAGCGTCTGAAAAGAGCAACAGTCTGCCCCCTACACAATCCAGAGCCAGAACGGGGGCCGTCCCTTCATGACGATTTAGTCTCGGCGGGCTTCTTGCTCTGCTTAGACTTATTCCTGGACTGAGCCGGCTTCCAAGTACTCTTGGTTTGCTCGGGCTTAGCGGAGGACTGCTGTCGTTGGGATTTATCAGAACGAAAGGAACAAAAATTGGAAACTTGTCCCTTAGACTTGCTCTTTTTATCTTGCGGTAGGAAGGCACCCTTGCCCCCTGTAACCGTAGAGATAATGGAGTCCAGGCCTGGACTAAATAAAGTCTTTCCCTTAAAGGGGAGGGAAAGAAGTCTGGACTTAGAAGTCATATCCGCAGACCAGGACTTCAGCCAGAGCGCCCGACGGGCCTCAACCAAAAAGCAAGAAGACAGCATTTAGGCGAATAATCTGCATGTTTGCATCACAGACAAAATAATTAGCAATTCTCAAGGCCTTAATTCTTTCCTGGATAACGTCGAGGGGACCCTCCACCTCGTTTAATTCCGATAAGAAGTCGCACCAGTAGGTAGCTGCTCCAGCAACCGTGGCAACAGCTGCTGCCGGTTGAAACAAATGTCCCGTATGTTGAAACATCTTTCTTAGAAGAGTTTCCATCTTTTTATCCATCGGCTCTCTGAACGGCAAGCTATCCTCAAGCGGGATAGTAGTGCGTTTGGCAAGCGTGGAGATAGCGATATCCCTTGAAGAACTGAAAGAACTAGATTTAGACTCCAGGGAGGAGTCAAAGGTCTGTAAACAGGCTTGATCCTAACCAGAGCCTGAACAAATGCTTGAACATCTGGCACAGCTGCCAGTCTTTTGTGAAGTAAAACAGATAAAGCAGAGATCTGTCCCTTCAGAGAACTTGCAGATAATCCTTTCTCCAAACCTTCTTGTAGAAAGGATAGAATCTTAGGAATTTTTATCTTGTTCCATGGGAATCCTTTAGATTCACACCAACAGATATATTTTTTCCATATTTTATGGTAAATTTTTCTAGTTACAGGCTTTCTAGCCTGAATCAGAGTATCTATTACAGAATCTGAAAACCCACGCTTTGATAAAATCAAGCGTTCAATCTCCAAGCCGTCAGTTGGAGGGAAACCAGATTCGGATGTTCGAATGGACCCTGAACAAGAAGGTCCTGTCTCAAAGGTAGCTTCCATGGTGGAGCCGATGACATATTCACCAGGTCTGCATACCAAGTCCTGCGTGGCCACGCAGGAGCTATCAAGATCACCGAGGCCCTCTCCTGATTGATCCTGGCTACCAGCCTGGGGATGAGAGGAAACGGTGGGAATACATAAGCTAGGTTGAAGGTCCAAGGTGCTACTAGTGCATCTACTAGGGTCGCCTTGGGATCCCTGGATCTGGACCCGTAGCAAGGAACCTTGAAGTTCTGACGAGACGCCATCAGATCAGATCTGGAATGCCCCATAATTGAGTTATTTGGGCAAAGATTTCCGGATGGAGTTCCCACTCCCCCGGATGGAATGTCTGACGACTCAGAAAATCCGCTTCCCAATTTTCCACTCCTGGGATGTGGATCGCAGACAAGTGGCAGGAGTGATCCTCCGCCCATTGAATTATCTTGGTCACTTCTTTCATCGCCAGGGAAGTCCTTGTTCCCCCCTGATGATTGATATATGCAACGGTCGTCATGTTGTCTGACTGAAACCTTATGAATTTGGCCTTTGCTAGTTGAGGCCAAGCTCTGAGAGCATTGAATATCGCTCTCAGTTCCAGAATGTTTATCGGGAGAAGAGACTCTTCCCGAGACCATAGACCCTGAGCTTTCAGGGATTCCCAGACCGCGCCCCAGCCCACTAGGCTGGCGTCGGTCGTGACAATGACCCACTCTGGTCTGCGGAAGCTCATTCCCTGTGACAGATTGTCCAGGGTCAGCCACCAACGGAGTGAATCTCTGGTCTTTTGATCTACTTGAATCGTCGGAGACAAGTCTGTATAATCCCCATTCCACTGTCTGAGCATGCACAGTTGTAATGGTCTTAGATGAATTTGTGCAAAAGGAACTATGTCCATTGTTGCAACCATCAATCCTATTACTTCCATGCACTGCGCTATGGAAGAATGAGGAACAGAATGAAGTACTTGACAAGAGCTTAGAAGTTTTGATTTTCTGACCTCTGTCAGAAAAATCCTCATTTCTAAGGAATCTATTATTGTTCCCAAGAAGGGAACTCTTGTTGACGGGGACAGAGAACTTTTTTCTTTGTTCACCTTCCATCCGTGAGATCTGAGAAAGGCTAGGACGATGTCCGTATGAGCCTTTGCTTTTGACAGGGACGAAGCTTGAATCAGGATGTCGTCCAAGTAAGGTACTACTGCAATGCCCCTTGGTCTTAGAACCGCTAGAAGGGACCCTAGTACCTTTGTGAAAATCCTTGGAGCAGTGGCTAATCCAAATGGAAGTGCCACAAACTGGTAATGCTTGTCCAGAAAAGCGAACCTTAGGAACTGATGATGTTCCTTGTGGATAGGAATATGTAGGTACGCATCCTTTAAATCCACGGTAGTCATAAATTGATTTTCCTGGATAGTAGGTAGGATCGTTCGAATAGTTTCCATTTTGACCGATGGTACCCTGAGAAATTTGTTTAGGATCTTTAGATCCAAAATTGGTCTGAATGTTCCCTCTTTTTTGGGAACTATGAACAGATTGGAATAAAATCCCATTCCTTGTTCTCTTATTGGAACTGGATGTATCACTCCCATCTTTAACAGGTCTTCTACACAATGTAAGAATGCCTGTCTCTTTATTTGGTTTGAAGATAATTGAGACCTGTGGAACCTTCCCCTTCGGGGTAGTTCCTTGAATTCCAGGAGATAACCTTGAGAAACTATTTCTAGCGCCCAAGGATCCTGAACATCTCTTGCCCAAGCCTGAGCAAAGAGAGAAAGTCTGCCCCCCACTAGATCCGGTCCCGGATCGGGGGCTATCCCTTCATGCTGTTTTGGTAGCAGTGGTAGGCTTCTTGGCCTGCTTACCCTTGTTCCAGCCTTGCATTGGTTTCCAGGCTGGTTTGGGTTGTGAAGTATTACCCTCTTGCTTAGAGGATACAGAATTAGAGACTGGTCCGTTTCTGCGAAAGGGACGAAAATTAGGCTTATTATTAGCCTTAAAAGACCTATCCTGTGGGAGGGCGTGGCCCTTTCCCCCAGTGATGTCTGAAATAATCTCTTTCAAATCAGGTCCAAATAATGTTTTACCTTTGAAAGGAATGTTAAGCAATTTTGTCTTGGAAGACACATCCGCTGACCAAGACTTTAGCCAAAGCACTCTGCGCGCCACAACAGCAAACCCTGAATTTTTCGCCGCTAATCTAGCTAATTGCAAAGCGGCATCTAAAACAAAAGAGTTAGCCAATTTAAGTGCTTGAACTCTGTCCATAACCTCCTCATACGAAGATTCTTTACTGAGCGATTTTTCTAGTTCCTCGAACCAGAAACACGCTGCTGTAGTGACAGGAACAATGCATGAAATTGGTTGTAGAAGGTAACCTTGCTGTACAAAAATCTTTTTAAGCAAACCCTCTAATTTCTTATCCATAGGATCTTTGAAAGCACAACTATCTTCGATAGGAAATAGTAGTGCGTTTGTTTAGAGTAGAAACCGCCCCCTCGACCTTGGGGACTGTCTGCCATAAGTCCTTTCTGGGGTCGACTATAGGAAATAATTTCTTAAATATAAGGGGGGGGAACAAAAGGTATGCCGGGTCTTTCCCACTCTTTATTTACTATGTCCGCCACCCGCTTGGGTATAGGAAAAGCGTCGGGGGGCACCGGAACCTCTAGGAACTTGTCCATCTTACATAATTTCTCTGGAATGACCAAATTGTCACAATCATCCAGAGTAGATAACACCTCCTTAAGCAGTGCGCGGAGATGTTCTAATTTAAATGTCACAACATCAGGTTCAGCTTGATGAGAAATTTTTCCTGAATCTGAAATTTCTCCATCAGACAAAACCTCCCTCATGGCCCCTTGAGATTGGTGTGAGGGTATGTCAGAACAGTTATCATCAGCGTCCTCTTGCTCTTCAGTGTTTAAAACAGAGCAATCGCGCTTTCTCTGATAAGTAGGCATTTTGGATAAAAGATTTGCTATGGAGTTATCCATTACAGCCGTTAATTGTTGCATGGTAATAAGTATTGGCGCACTAGATGTACTAGGGGCCTCCTGTGTGGGCATAACTGGTGTAGACACAGTAGAGGATGATGTAGTATCATGTTTACTCCCCTCATTTGAGGAATCATCTTGGGCAATATCATTATTTATGGCAGTACTGTCCTTACTTTGTTTGGACACTATGGCACAATTATCACATAAATTTAAATGGGGAGACACATTGGCTTTCATACATATAGAACATAGCTTATCTGATGGTACAGACATGTTAAACAGGCTTAAACTTGTCAACAAAGCACAAAAAACGTTTTAAAATAAAACCGTTACTGTCACTTTAAATTTCAAACTGAAAACACTTTATTACTGAATATGTGAAAAAGTATGAAGGAATTGTTCAAAATTCACCAAAATTTCACCACAGTGTCTTGAAGCATTAAAAGTATTGCACACCAAATTTCAGAGCTTTAACCCTTAAATTAACGGAACCGGAGCCGTTTTTACATTTAACCCCTATACAGTCCCAGAATGAGGCTCTGTCTATAACTAGAAAGGCCCCCATCTGAAAAAGGTGTCCAACACAGTGCCTGCCGTTTTTCTAAACATTCCCCAAGATTATAATACCAATAATTAGTTAGAATCTGCATAATATGCCTAGTAAAGCAATTATTTTAGCCCAGAAAAATGTCTACCAGTTTTTAAGCCCTTTTTGAAGCCCTTTATTCTTTTATGTTTAACTAAGAAAATGGCTTACCATGAGGGGAAATGACAGCCTTCCAGCATTACATGGTCTTGTTAGAAATATGGCTAGTCATACCTTAAGCAGAAAAGACTGCTAACTGTTTCCCCCAACTGAAGTTACTTCATCTCAACAGTCCTGTGTGGAAACAGCAATCGATTTTAGTTACTGTGCTAAAATCATCTTCCTCTTACAAACAGAAATCTTCATCCTTTTCTGTTTCAGAGTAAATAGTACATACCAGCACTATTTTAAAATAACAAACACTTGATAGAAGAATAAAACTACATTTAAACACCAAAAAACTCTTAACCATCTCCGTGGAGATGTTGCCTGTGCAACGGCAAAGAGAATGACTAGGTGGGCGGAGCCTAGGAGGGATCATGTGACCAGCTTTGCTGGGACTCTTTGCCATTTCCTGTTGGGGAAGAGAATATCCCACAAGTAAGGATGACGCCGTGGACCGGACACACCAATGTTGGAGAAAGGAAAACCAAATAAAGTTCTGAATCAAGGATATGTCTGTGTCCTCTGGATGAGTTTTTCAGCTTGTTAGCATTCCTCAGTGAGATCCCATAAAAAAGGAAACAGAAAATTGCAACATAGCGTGAATCTGTAACGGCACTTTGAGGAAGTAGTTGTTTTGTAACAAATGACTACTCACATTTGTTGGAGCTTTCGACTAAGCTCAAGGATATGCGCACTCCCACTTTATACTGATGGGAAAACAGTACACTAGGCAAAACTTGGATACAAATTTATTTTAAAATATATAAAAGCGTCACATAAGCCTTGATAACACCACAATGTAAGGGTACAAAAGCAGATATGCTGTAACAAATGCTTCAAATCGCCAAATTTGCAAAGAGGTAAATGGATCAGCAGGAGTGTGACCGCCGAAACCAAAACCTCTTTAGTAGCAAGACAATAGCGCTAAGCCCCCAGGTGTCCTGGCTAGTGTAGAGACGCGATAAAACTCAATATAGAACAGTTCAGTTCCGACGTACTTTTCGCTGGTATGCTTTATCAAGGAATGTTAGTGCGCATGTCCAAGAGTCCTTTAAACAATCCATTGATGAGTTTCTGCCAGGTTTGTGGTTACATCCTCCATTTTGGAAGTTGGCATTTAGGTAATTTGTCATTAAACAACTAGTATGTTTTTCAACTTCTTTCAGTGTTATATATTTTGTTGATATATGCATAGATGTTAAGATGGATAACCAGAATTGGGAAATTATGCATTATAATGTTATAGCATTATACATATATGCAAAACTTCAAAAAACATAATCACATTGTGCCTGCAATTAGTGTCTACACTGATGATATATGTAGGTATTTTTTTTTTTTTTCCCTTTTTTTTTTTCTTTCATTTTTTTATATTTTATATTTTTTTTTTTATTAATTTTTTTTTAACTTATTTTCAATATATGGAACCCCAAATGTAAAATTAAACACATAGTTAGAAACAGTAACCTCAACATCCTATCATAACTTTTCAGCGCAAACACATATAAGTACAATATATGTTTTTAAACATGTTACATGCTAACAAATAAAATCTATTTTTGAAAACATTACGACACAACTAGGTTTATGATAAGTATTTACCACAACACATATACAGTGGCACCACTATGATATTAACAAAAGATTTTCAAGTTATAAGGGCAAACTACTGTCTTATATATAATATCATAAGGGCAAACTACTGTCTTATATCTTAAAGTTATAACCGCTAGCCGTGTGAATTGATAATCTGGGCATATACCTTAATAAACATTTGTTAATATCATAAGGGTATAACGGATAGGTGCTTATACTGGCTGTTTGAGCCCTCATTTTGATAACACAATCACAAGTACTGTGAACATTACAGTCGCCCAATATTATAACGGCTAACTGTGTATAAAGGGTGCTTGAGATAAAAAACTGAGATAAATTACTGACTGAGACCTGAGACCATAGTAGCTAACTGATAACATCAGCTACTTTAGCTATTACTTTTACAGTACAATCGCATATGCTTAGTTGGTGATTAATTGTGGACACATATATATGTGGTGATACCAGAGATACAATATTGCAAAGATACTAATAAAGTATATCTCGTAGCTACATGAAAATCCCTTTATATAACATTAAATATATCTTCAGATTTAATATGTGAAAACGGTGCTTCTTACATAGTGAACACCGCATAGTACAAAGGAGAGCTATTGAGATAAAATGAATCTAATTACTGGCAAACCTATCTCGTATAGACCGTCTTAATTACAACATCTCCAATATTATATTAGATGAGAGAACAGCCACAATCTAAAGCACTGTATTAATACCTTTAACTTGTGGACTAATATAAGTGCAATAACATTATTAAACCACCTATCAGGAGATCCAAGATATAACATTGGTTAAAGAAAGCCTGACATCGATTGCCACTAAGTATAAATCACTGGAGCCCATAACCAGTGAATTACTAATATTTTTATTAATTGAAGCACAAAACTTCCAACTTGCAAGACAAAGTTATATTAAAGCACACCAAGCACCCACATAAGCCATATAGCAATCTAAACCTTCTATAATTGATGTTGTAATTACAGTTCTATCATACAACATACATTTAAAAAAAATAAATATATATATATATATATATATATATATATATATATATATATATTTTAAGGCCATTAGAGCCATCTTCATGTTCCTTTGAATACAGAATTGGAACTGTGACTAAATAAATATTACTATTATATACATCAACCAATAGCATAACAAGAAGGGATAGAAATAACCATTTCAGTTAACTATAGATAATTTGTTTATGACTGTGCCACGTTATATGGGAACAACTGTATGAGGGAATACTAAACCATACAGTGGTGTACTATATTAATAGATACAAGTACAGTATCCAATTGAAAGATTTACATTATTTCATACAAGCATACCTAAACAATATTTTAGGTCCGTGGTAATTTATTTACCCAATATTCTGAGCCCCTTCCATTATAAGTAGAGTTGCTATGTGTTTTTAAAGTGCACACATCCACACATCACATTTTTTATCTAGTAGAGAATTAATAAAAGTTATGTTTTAATTTTTCCATCAACCCCTTGGCTTCCAGTGGTTTTTTAAGTCCAATTCAACTTCAACTTTATTTCTAGGAACAGAAGTGCTATCCAAGTGCATTCTTTTAGTCTTCACCTTCTCAAGGTACAGACTATATTTGTAACTAGTATAGTTTTATGCACAAGCACTCGAGCTCATTAGGGATATATTTACATATTGATAAAAATACAGAAAATATATAAACTCATAGAGGTATCTAGATATACTCATTGAGAATGATACCCTAAATGCCAATAATCTACACATTTTCTGTAAATATCCAAACACTAAATTGAGCATTCCTCGTCTATCAGTGTAGTGCTTTTGCTAATTTTTGCTAAATCATGTATCCCAATATAGACAGACGTAAGTGTTCAATCTTAACTCTAAAGGCTGGTTCCTCCGCAGCAGGAGGCTTAGAGGAAGCAGACTCCATCCCAGAAAGTTCATGCTCTAAAGCCTCATAGTGCAACTCATCCTCGGATAACAGAGACAGAGCAGTTAAATCCAATAAATTACATGATGACCTCGGGGCAGGAGAGCTATGTTTAACCTTTCGCTTGCATTTAGCAGGAGCTGTTAGCAGGCAGTCTGGATAGGTTCGCAGAAAGACTCTCCCTGCATCTCCAGACTCCAACTTTCGTCAATGTTCTCACTAAGAGGCTGACAAGACTACTTAAAACTCCAGTCCCATATTGAAGGGGAAATACCATTCCTAAGGAACTACTCTGAAATCTTCTGACACTTCTCTGCCATCCTCCTGTGACGAAAGGCAAAGAATGACTGGGGGATGAGGGCAGTGGGAGGAGTATTTAAGCCTTTGGCTGGGGTGTCTTTGCCTCCTCCTGGTGGCCAGGTTCTTATTTCCCAAAAGTAATGAATGCAGCTGTGGACTCTTTCCAATTAAGAAGAAAAAGATTCTTCTCAAAGGAGGTCTCATTTCAAAAATCTATTCAAATCCTAAGAATAATATAGAATTTGGACTGAGTTTATCCAAAAACAATTTAATCTGCCCCCCACCAGAAGGACTGGTTTGAGAACCGCACCTTCATGAATTCTAATAACTAGTAATTATAAAGCGTTTTTCTCCCAGAAGGATACAACAACAAAAACGCTTCTTCAGTGCTTACACTCAGAGTTAAACAAATTAGCAGCTGATAAAAATAGTAGTTATTACCCAAATAAATGGTACATACAATAAATTGACCTCAATGGCCAAAGGGCTGTATTATCCCTGCCGGGAGATAAATCTATGATCCCTGGATCTAGAACAAGCGTTTGTAGTCAGGACATTCACCGACTGATCTTCATCAACGGACTAAAAGTAGGGCAGAAAAAAACCCTCCAGAAATAGTGGAGATAATAGAAATCAAACAAATTATTATCCTAACAAGAAAGAGATAATAAAATATATTTGAAATCATAATAGATATAGTAAACATAATTAAATGTAAATATATCTAAAGTACATAAACAGAGTTATAAACTTAAGAATCTGAAACTGTTTATGCTAACTGTTCAACAAAGGATGAGAGAACAATAATGTCAGTCACAGATAAAGTTGAGCTAAAAATATAAACAGTACGTGAATATGCTCTACTAAGGTTATATTCAAATTCTAAAGAATGCGGAAAACAAGTATCAATTTCCATAGAAATAGTAGTACAGTCCCAAGAGGGAATCAGAATAACCATTCTCTAGAATATAATACAGATAGTATGTTGAATAGGAAAAAACCTCAAAGCAAAAATGTTAAAATCCAGATTTGAAAAGGATTATTAACATGCGGCCAGATTACGAGTTTTGTATTAGGAGCTGTGCTAACGAGCAATTTTTTCCCACCGCTCACTTCCCTGCAGCGCTGGTATTACGGGTTTTTACAAACCTGGCGTTAAAAGGCAAGAAGTGAGGGTAGAGCAAAATTGTGCTCCATACCGCACTCCAATACCAGCACTGCTTAAGTGAGCTGGCCATACGTGCTCGTGCACGATTTCCCCATAGACATCAATGGGGAGAGCCGGCTGAGAAAAAGTCTAACACCTGCAAAAAAGCAGCGTAAAACTCAGTAACGCAGCATCATTGATTCCTATGGGGAAATAAGTTATGTTTACACCTAACACCCTAACATGAACCCCGAGTCTAAACACCCCTAATCTTACACTTATTAACCCCTAATCTTCCGCCCCCAATGTCGCCGCAACCTACCTACACTTATTAACCCCTAATCTGCCGCCCCCAACGTCGCCGCCACTATATTAAATGTATTAACCCCTAAACTTAAATATAATTTAAATAAATCTAAATAAAATTACTTTAACTAAATTATTCCTATATAAAACAAAATACTTACCTATAAAATAAACCCTAAACTAGCTACAATATAACTAATAGTTACATTGTAGATAGCTTAGGGTTTATTTTTATTTTACAGGCAAGTTTGTATTTATTTAAACTAGGTAGAATAGTTATTAAATAGTTATTAACTATTTAATAACTACCTAGCTATAATAAATACAAAGTTGACCTGTAAAATAAAACCTAACCTAAAAAAAATTGGAGCTAAGAGATTAATTGTTTCTTTCTCCTGCTAGATATGACAACTCGTGAAAGGAGAGAAAAAACTGAGGAATTAGTTATGCAAGACTGATTTCTAAGAAAATAAACTACCAAAAAAATTGACAAGGTAGTCTGCGATTACATGCCCCTGAAACTACCATAAGCTCGGCAGTCTGTGAAACGGCAGTAGCCAACTCCAGAACCCCCCATTTTAGGGTGTACCTGGAAGACACCTCCGAACAGAGAATCACTCGCCGGAGAGAATTATCAGACTGAAACGCTCACCCCTAAAGAGAGGAGAACAGTCATTGAGAGTTGCCACTGAACAATCAATCACCTCCAATAATACTAAGGAACCCCTAGTAGATGAATTAGGTCATAGAAATGAAATGCCAAAATAAAGACAACTGAGGCCAAGCCATCAGAGTAAATTAACTCACCCTCATAGTTAAGAGGAATGCGGACACTTCCAAAATAAAAAAATATTCAGGAATGTTTCCAGAAACACACGCCCTGAGACAGGTACTCCTGAAAACCAGTACCAGAGGTAGTCTCTCATCCACTGATCCCGATCTATCTACCGAGTCAGATCTGACCATTCCCTTGATAACCTGGTCCTAGATAAAAATCTTCTATTAGACCGAGAATCTATGAAGATCCCCCATAACACACCCTTGCAGATGGAGTAAAGAAAACTCCTCTCCAGAACCGTTTCCCCCATAGGAAAGAAGATTGGACAAGGTCTCTAGAAAGAGATTGCTCCAGGGAAAAATGAAAACTAATCATATTCCGAGACCTAGAAGTCCCTCTAGGATGACGAAACTTAGAAACTTGAAAATATACCGATTATGAGAACAAAATATAAACATCCCTCAGGTCTATGTTCATTATGAACAGACCCATCTTGTACCTAAAGGAAAGTGGGTACTACTGTGAAGGTCAGAACCTGAGAAAAACTTGAGTAAATATCTAAATCTTGTTCCCAGACTGAAACAGTCACTCCCAGAGAAGAAGATCTTTAACTCAGTTAAAGGAAAATCTCTCATCAAAATTAGACAGAAGATACTCTAGAAAAAGGAAACTTGACATGTGGAAGAAGGATAATTCTGCCAAATCAAACCCAAAAAGGACTCAACCTTGAAAGGTAAAATCAAAAGCGTGGAATTGCAGAAACCTAAACCATAGAAGCTGCCACTACAGAGCTATAAACCTAGGCTGAATCACTTAGCCACAGGTAGGTTTCTTCGCTGACCAATAAATCAGCCACAAAGCTTTAAAGACCTGCAAATTTTTTAAATATTGAAAACATAATTTATGTAAGAACTTACCTGATAAATTCATTTCTTTCATATTAACAAGAGTCCATGAGCTAGTGACGTATGGGATATACATTCCTACCAGGAGGGGCAAAGTTTCCCAAACCTTAAAATGCCTATAAATACACCCCTCAACCACACCCACAAATCAGTTTAACGAATAGCCAAGAAGTGGGGGTGATAAGAAAAAAAGTGCGAAGCATATAAAATAAGGAATTGGAATAATTGTGCTTTATACAAAAAAATCATAACCACCACAAAAAAGGGTGGGCCTCATGGACTCTTGTTAATATGAAAGAAATGAATTTATCAGGTAAGTTCTTACATAAATTATGTTTTCTTCATGTAATTAACAAGAGTCCATGAGCTAGTGACGTATGGGATAATGACTACCCAAGATGTGGATCTTTCCACACAAGAGTCACTAGAGAGGGAGGGATAAAATAAAGACAGCCAATTCCTGCTGAAAATAATCCACACCCAAAATAAAGTTTAACAAAAAACATAAGCAGTAAGATTCAAACTGAAACCGCTGCCCTGAAGAACTTTTCTACCAAAAACTGCTTCAGAAGAAGAAATACATCAAAATGGTAGAATTTAGTAAAAGTATGCAAAGAGGACCAAGTTGCTGCTTTGCAGATCTGGTCAACCGAAGCTTCATTCCTAAACGCCCAGGGAAGTAGATACTGACCTAGTAGAATGAGCTGTAATTCTCTGAGGCGGAATTTACCCGACTCAACATAGGCAAGATGAATTAAAGATTTCAACCAAGATGCCAAAGAAATGGCAGAAGCTTTCTGGCCTTTCCTAGAACCGGAAAAGATAACAAATAGACTAGAAGTCTTACGGAAAGATTTCGTAGCTTCAACATAATATTTCAAAGCTCTAACAACATCCAAAGAATGCAACGATTTCTCCTTAGAATTCTTAGGATTAGGACATAATGAAGGAACCACAATTTCTCTACTAATGTTGTTGGAATTCACAACTTTAGGTAAAAATTCAAAAGAAGTTCGCAACACCGCCTTATCCTGATGAAAAATCAGAAAAGGAGACTCACAAGAAAGAGCAGATAATTCAGAAACTCTTCTAGCAGAAGAGATGGCCAAAAGGAACAAAACTTTCCAAGAAAGTAATTTAATGTCCAATGAATGCATAGGTTCAAACGGAGGAGCTTGAAGAGCTCCCAGAACCAAATTCAAACTCCAAGGAGGAGAAATTGACTTAATGACAGGTTTTATACGAACCAAAGCTTGTACAAAACAATGAATATCAGGAAGAATAGCAATCTTTCTGTGAAAAAGAACAGAAAGAGCGGAGATTTGTCCTTTCAAAGAACTTGCGGACAAACCCTTATCTAAACCATCCTGAAGAAACTGTAAAATTCTCGGTATTCTAAAAGAATGCCAAGAAAAATGATGAGAAAGACACCAAGAAATATAAGTCTTCCAGACTCTATAATATATCTCTCGAGATACGAGCCTGTAACATAGTATTAATCACGGAGTCAGAGAAACCTCTTTGACCAAGAATCAAGCGTTCAATCTCCATACCTTTAAATTTAAGGATTTCAGATCCGGATGGAAAAAAAGGACCTTGTGACAGAAGGTCTGGGTCTTAACGGAAGAGTCCATGGTTGGCAAGATGCCATCCGGACAAGATCCGCATACCAACAACCTGTGAGGCCATGCCGGAGCTATTAGCAGAACAAACGAGCATTCCCTCAGAATCTTGGAGATTACTCTTGGAAGAAGAACTAGAGGCGGAAAGATATAGGCAGGATGATACTTCCAAGGAAGTGATAATGCATCCACTGCCTCCGCCTGAGGATCCCGGGATCTGGACAGATACCTGGGAAGTTTCTTGTTTAGATGAGAGGGCCATCAGATCTATCTCTGGGAGCCCCCACATTTGAACAATCTGAAGAAATACCTCTGGGTGAAGAGACCATTCGCCCGGATGCAACGTTTGGCGACTGAGATAATCCGCTTCCCAATGTCTACACCTTGGGATATGAACCGCAGAGATTAGACAGGAGCTGGATTCCGCTCAAACCAAAATTCGAGATACTTCTTTCATAGCCAGAGGACTGTGAGTCCCTCTTGATGATTGATGTATGCCACAGTTGTGACATTGTCTGTCTGAAAACAAATGAACGATTCTCTCTTCAGAAGAGGCCAAAACTGAAGAGCTCTGAAAACTGCACGGAGTTCCAAGATATTGATCGGTAATCTCACCTCCTGAGATTCCCAAACTCCTTGTGCCGTCAGAGATCCCCACACAGCTCCCCAACCTGTGAGACTTGCATCTGTTGAAATTACAGTCCAGGTCGGAAGAACAAAAGAAGCCCCCTGAATTAAACGAAGGTGATCTGTCCACCACGTTAGAGAGTGTCGAACAATCGGTTTTAAAGATATTAATTGATATATCTTCGTGTAATCCTGCACCATTGGTTCAGCATACAGAGCTGAAGAGGTCGCATGTGAAAACGAGCAAAGGGGATCGCGTCCGATGCAGCAGTCATAAGACCTAGAATTTCCATGCATAAGGCTACCGAAGGGAATGATTGAGACTGAAGGTTTCGACAAGCTGTAATCAATTTTAGACGTCTCTTGTCTGTTAAAGACAGAGTCATGGACACTGAATCTATCTGAAAACCCAGAAAGGTTACCCTTGTTTGAGGAATCAAAGAACTTTTTGGTAAATTGATCCTCCAACCATGATCTTGAAGAAACAACACAAGTCGATTCGTATGAGACTCTGCTAAATGTAAAGACTGAGCAAGTACCAAGATATCGTCCAAATAAGGAAATACCACAATACCCTGTTCTCTGATTACAGACAAAAGGGCACCGAGAATCTTTGTGAAAATTCTTGGAGCTGTAGCAAGGCCAAACGGTAGAGCCACAAATTGGTAATGCTTGTCTAGAAAAGAGAATCTCAGGAACTGATAATGATCTGGATGAATCGGAATATGCAGATATGCATCCTGTAAATCTATTGTGGACATATAATTCCCTTGCTGAACAAAAGGCAATATAGTCCTTACAGTTACCATCTTGAACGTTGGTATCCTTACATAACGATTCAATAATTTTAGATCCAGAACTGGTCTGAAGGAATTCTCCTTCTTTGGTACAATGAAGAGATTTGAATAAAACCCCATCCCCTGTTCCGGAACTGGAACTGGCATAATTACTCCAGCCACTCTAGATCTGAAACACAATTCAGAAATGCTTGAGCTTTCACTGGATTTACTGGGACATGGGAAAGAAAAAATCTCTTTTGCAGGAGGTCTCATCTTGAAACCAATTCTGTACCCTTCTGAAACAATGTTCTGAACTCCAAAGATTGTGAACAGAATTGATCCAAATTTCTTTGAAAAAACACGTAACCTGCCCCCTACCAGCTGAACTGGAATGAGGGCCGTACCTTCATGTGAACTTAGAAGCAGGCTTTGCCTTCTAGCAGGCTTGGATTTATTCCAGACTGGAGATGGTTTCCAAACTGAAACTGCTCCTGAGGACGAAGGATCAGGCTTTTGTTCTTTGTTGAAACGAAAGGAACGAAAACGATTGTTAGCCCTGTTTTTACCTTTAGACTTTTTATCCTGTGGTAAAAAAGTTCCTTTCCCACCAGTAACAGTTGAAATAATAGAATCCAACTGAGAACCAAATAATTTGTTTTCCCTGGAAAGAAATGTTAAGTAGAGTTGATTTAGAAGCCATATCAGCATTCCAGGTCTTAAGCCATAAAGCTCTTCTGGCTAAGATAGCCAGAGACATAAACCTAACATCAACTCTAATAATATCAAAAATGGCATCACAGATGAAATTATTAGCATGCTGGAGAAGAATAATAATATCATGAGAATCACGATTTGTTACTTGTTGCGCTAGAGTTTTCCAACCAAAAAGTTGAAGCTGCAGCAACATCAGCCAATGATATAGCAGGTCTAAGAAGATTACCTGAACATAGATAAGCTTTTCTTAGAAAAGATTCAATTTTTCTATCTAAAGGATCCTTAAACGAGGTACCATCTGACGTAGGAATGGTAGTACGTTTAGCAAGGGGTAGAAATAGCCCCATCAACTTTAGGGATTTTGTCCCAAAATTCTAACCTGTCAGGCGAACAGGATATAATTGCTTAAAACGTTTAGAAGGAGTAAATGAATTACCCAATTTATCCCATTCCTTGGAAATTACAGCAGAAATAGCATTAGGAACAGGAAAGACTTCTGGAATAACCGCAGGAGCTTTAAAACCTTATCCAAACGTATAGAATTAGTATCAAGAGGACTAGAATCCTCTATTTCTAAAGCAATTAGTACTTCTTTAAGTAAAGAGCGAATAAATTCCATCTTAAATAAATATGAAGATTTATCAGCATCAATCTCTGAGATAGAATCCTCTGAACCAGAAGAGTCCAAAGAATCAGAATGATGGTGTTCATTTAAAAATTCATCTGTAGAGAGAGAAGATTTAAAAGACTGATTACGTTTACTAGAAGGAGAAATAACAGACAAAGCCTTCTTTATGGATTCAGAAACAAAATCTCTTATGTTATCAGGAACATTCTGCACCTTAGATGTTGAGGGAACTGCAACAGGCAATGGTACATCACTAAAGGAAATATTATCTGCTTTAACAAGTTTGTCATGACAATTATTACAAACAACAGCTGGAGGAATAGCTACCAAAAGTTTACAGCAGATACACTTAGCTTTGGTAGATCCAGCAGGCAGTGGTTTTCCTGTAGTATCTTCTGGCTCAGATGCAACGTGAGACATCTTGCAATATGTAAGAGAAAAAACAACATATAAAGCAAAATAGATCAAATTCCTTATAAGACAGTTTCAGGAATGGGAAAAAATGCCAAACATCAAGCTTCTAGCAACCAGAAGCAAATGAAAAATGAGACTGAAATAATGTGGAGACAAAAGCGACGCCCATATTTTTTTGGCGCCAAATAAGACGCCCACATTATTTGGCGCCTAAATGCTTTTGGCGCCAAAAATGACGCCACATCCGGAACGCCGACATTTTTGGCGCAAAATAACGTCAAAAAATGACGCAACTTCCGGCGACAACGTATGACGCCGGAAACGGAAAAGAATTTTTGCGCCAAAAAAGTCCGCGCCAAGAATGACGCAATAAAATGAAGCATTTTCAGCCCCCGCGAGCCTAACAGCCCACAGGGAAAAAAAGTCAAATTTTTGAGGTAAGAAAAAATATGATAATTCAATGCATAATCCCAAATATGAAACTGACTGTCTGAAAATAAGGAAAGTTGAACATTCTGAGACAAGGCAAATAAATGTTTGAATACATATATTTAGAACTTTATAAATAAAGTGCCCAACCATAGCTTAGAGTGTCACAGAAAATAAGACTTACTTACCCCAGGACACTCATCTACATGTTTTGTAGAAAGCCAAACCAGTACTGAAAACGAGAATCAGTAGAGGAAATGGTAAATATAAGAGTATATCGTCGATCTGAAAAGGGAGGTAAGAGATGAATCTCTACGACCGATAACAGAGAACCTTATGAAATAGACCCCGTAGAAGGAGATCACTGCATTCAATAGGCAATACTCTCTTCACATCCCTCTGACATTCACTGCACGCTGAAGAGGAAAACCGGGCTCCAACTTGCTGCGGAGCGCATATCAACGTAGAATCTAGCACAAACTTACTTCACCACCTCCCTTGGAGGCAAAGTTTGTAAAACTGATTTGTGGGTGTGGTGAGGGGTGTATTTATAGGCATTTTAAGGTTTGGGAAACTTTGCCCCTCCTGGTAGGAATGTATATCCCATACGTCACTAGCTCATGGACTCTTGTTAATTACATGAAAGAAAATAAAGACACAAAGGCCCAAGGGACTGGTTACAAGCTCTGAGAAATGAATCTTCAAGCAGGTCACAACCGCCATCAGCGGGCTAGTATGTCAGGTTAGGAAATGTCCAGAAGATGACCCAAATGCCAAGGGCGAACTTAAACACCACCCTTGCACCCTGAGTTTAATCCAGGACGTGACCCCCGGACAACTTCTATAAAACAAGATACTCACGATATGGAGCAGTGTTGGTCTGAGTCCTCTGGGAAGAGAAAAAGGAATTCCTAGATATCAGCCGGATAGACTTCTGAATAGGGAGCTGTATTCAGGCAGTTCAGGAATAGTCCTCCACAGATCCAGGAATGCAGGGGTAGACAAATTATACTCAGACAGAAGTGAGGGTTAAACAAGAAACAGTTAATAATGCAGGAGTTGGGTAACTTGAAATCAAGCAATAAGAGGTTTAAGCCCAGCGAAGTCAGTAAATGCAGAATTTGGCAACAGGTTATCAGGCAGTTTGGAGGTTAACACAGAGTAGTCAGTACTTGCAGAGTTTGGCAACAG
This sequence comes from Bombina bombina, assembly GCF_027579735.1. Classification (NCBI taxonomy): domain Eukaryota; kingdom Metazoa; phylum Chordata; class Amphibia; order Anura; family Bombinatoridae; genus Bombina; species Bombina bombina. The sequence continues at coordinate 103,881,530 of NC_069501.1, forward strand.
GTAATCCCGGCAGTTTGAGGGTCAACACAGCACAGTACACACAGGAGCCACGAAGGAACAAACAAATGGGCACAGAAGAAACCAGAAGCCCGGAATATGAAGCCTAATCCTGACGTCAGCTAAAGGGGACGGCTTAAGCCGAGCTAGACGTCGCAGTGGAAACCAAGCACACAAGGAGGGCCGCCGGTAGCTTCCCCCGGCGGCCGAGCGTGACAGTGCCCCCTCCTTAAGGACCTCGATCATGAGAATACTGGATCATGAAGCTGCAACCAAGGTAACCCAAAATCAACGGTATGTGGGGGGAATGAGACAACATCAAAACAAATAATTTCAGAGTGGAGTATGCCCACTGACAAAAGAAAGGGAACAGTAGAATGTTGAATGATTCCAGAAGCCCAGAGGCTGTCCACTGACTGGTAGTTACCTTGATTAACTGTTTCTTGGCTAGAAGAGAGAGTCAACAAAACTTGAATCAATGAAAACTCCAGCAGCTCCAGAGTCGATGAAGCTTGAGCTTGAAACTTGGCGTTTTCAAAAGTGATTAGTTACAGGAACAAAGAGTTTAGGATTGAGGGATGACATGGGATTCTGGCTTAACTCTGTCCCTCCATCAGTAGTTAAGCCTTGGCTTTTACTGGCTGGATTGGACACTCCTTCAGTAAATGGTCCTTTGGTGCCACAATACAGATATAACCCTAAGAGTTACGCCTTCTATGGCGTTCAGCTTCTGTTAACTTAATAGCTCCTAATTCCATGGGTTCTACAGACTCCGGAGAATGGGAATTATTATTAGAAAGACTTGAGGTTCGAATAGGAGGACGATAAGTAGATCTAAACAAGGATCTCCAATTCCTATCTCTCTCCTGAAGACGTTCAGAATGCCGGGCTTCAAGATTAATACACAAATTGATAAGACCCTCCAACTAGTCAGGAAGTTCACGAAATACAAGTTCATCCTTAAGACGTTCGCAAAGTCCTTTGCGAAAGGCTGCCCGTAAAGCGCCATGGTTCCAATCAGTTTCTGCGGCTAAAGTCCTGAATTTAATAGCATATTGAGCTACAGAAAGGGATCCCTGTCTCAAATCCAACAATCCTGCCTCAGCTGCTGCAGACCTCCCAGGCTTGTGAAAAACAGAAGAAAAAATAGACACAAATAATTCCACATCCTGAAGTAATGGATTGTCTTTTTCCAAAAGAGGAGATACCCAGGCTAGAGCCTTAACCTTCATGAGGGATATAATAAAGGTGATCTTGGAAGAAGAATTGACAAAAACTTGAGGATTGTTTCTGAAATGTAAACCACACTGATCTAGGAATCCACAGCATTCTTCCGGATTACCGTCATATTTATCTGGAAGTGGGATTCTTGGTATATACTGTCCGACTGGCTGAGGCGGGTTAAAAACAGCATTGGAACTAGCAGCAGCTGCAGCAGGAGTCGCCGTAGCTTGAGAAGGAGCGGAGAGGTTATGTAGCAGAGCAGTAATCTGGTCAAGCTTGGAATCCAAAGATTGCAAATGAGCAGAATGATTTCCTAGAAGTTGCCCTTGTAGAGCCACAGCCCTGGATAACTCATCGGGGTCCATAATATGGCCCGTTTGTAATGTCAGGTTAGGAAATGTCCAGAAGAAGACCCAAATGCTAGGGCAAACTTAAACAACACCCTTGCACCCCGAGTTTAATCCAGGACGTGACCCCACGACAACTTCTATAAAACAAGAAACTCACGATATGGAGCAGTGTTGGTCTGAGTCCTCTGGGAAGAGAAAAGGAATTCTAGATATCAGCCGGATAGACTTCTGAATAGGGAGCTGTATTCAGGCAGTTCAGGAATAGTCCTCCACAGATCCAGGAATGCAGGGGTAGACAACTTATACTCAGACAGAAGGAGGGTTAAACAAGAAACAGTTGATAATGCAGGAGTTGGTAACTTGAAATCAAGCAATAAGAGGATTAAGCCCAGCGAAGTCATTAATGCAGAATTTGGCAACAGGTAATCCGGCAGTTTGAGGGTCAACACAGCACAGTACACACAGGAGCCACGAAGGAACAAACAAACTGGCACCAAAGAAACCGGAAGCCCGGAATATGAAGCCTAATCCTGACGTCAGCTAAAGGGGACGGCTAAACCGAGCTAGACGTCGCCGTGGAAACCAAGCACGCAAGGAGGGCCGCCAGAGCTTTCCGGCGGCCGAGCGTGACATAGTACAACCAACTTAAGACGACAGTACATTGCTCTGAAAGAACAATTAAACTTGAGCTACTAAATACAATGTAATAGTGCTATGCATTGTAAACCGCAGCTAATTAACCGTAAGGGTCTCAAGGCACCGCACATTTTATCAACCTCGGGAGAAAGAAAAGCTGAGTGGAACCTCGCCGAGGATCGAACCTGCAACCCTTGGGCTGCTTCAGAGATCTGCCCTTTTATCTAAAGATCCGAAAAAGCTAGCTACCCTCCATAGGGGTCTAAGCTCCCTAGCCCCAGTAGAAAAGCTTCTACGACTTGCACTTAAATGGAACCAGCGACAGAAAAGTCCTTTAAGGACGGTAGATAGAGGGAAAGGTATGTCCAGTACCTCCCATTCCTATGGAATCTCCATAGCATGACTAGAAACACTTCCACCTAGGAAGTAACTTCTAAAGTTGACAACGACCGGAGAATCGGAGTTGACCAGGTAGCTAAAACCTCCTTTGACAGTACACGAGGAGTGCAAGCATACATCTGAAGTAGAAACATATCCCCATTTGGGGAATTTAACCTGGGTCTCAGGATTAATAGTACACGATGGAAGCCACTATGCTACCAGTGCTTTACTCCACTCAAGCATCAGATGAAGGAATTATACTGTTCAAATATGAAATTCCCATCAGGAACCAGCAGAACCTCCTCACCAGTTTAGGAGAGGGGGCAATCCAAATAAAGAATAAACAAAAACCTTACTACTTGAAAAAGTAAATGTCTTCCTGAATATTCCCTGAATGTAAGGAAAAATAGACAGAACTGCAGATACCCCAAAAGGTACCCAAGTTACAAATCTGTAAACAAAAACACTCCTCCAGGAGAAGGAGAGGAACCACAGAGCACTGCATGTGACGCCAAAGAGGCTTGGGACAAGTAAGGAGAAGCTGCGGCATTGCCTCAACAGCAACATCCTGGGAGACATGAGACTCTGAGGAAAATATCCTTTAAAATTCGCCCCAGTATAAAGAAAATTTGAAAGGCATATGTAGGTAGCACTATTAACATATACAAATATAGCTATAAAGATATATCTAGCAGGTATCGAACCCATGTCTCCAGCACCATAAACAGTAGTGCTAACCATTGTGTTAGGAAGATATTTAGCATTGCAGAGTATCAGAAAAAACAATAAACAAAAACAAAGCTTTAATGTTACATAGGGACAAGAAAAACTTATTTTCTCAGGAGCAGGTCCCTCTTACAAATATATAAATATCTCCTGCAGTAAAAGTGTTGTAAACCGAATAGCATATCAGCCTAGTTGTTTAGCAGACTATAGGGGAATACTTCTAAGTACAATTAAACTCCCCAAAAACAGACTGTCAAGTAAAATCTGAGTGTTACGTGTGTGTGACCAGCTTAATAAACAGAAAACTTGAGGCCACATGACATAGAAAAATCCTCACAATAACCCGTGTCTATTCCGACTCTACTGTAACTGAGCCGATTCAGACACTGAGTTGAAGGATCACTGTTCCGATCACAACCGGAACCAAGTCGGGGGTATATGAAATTCAGAGCGCTTGCTTTGAAAGACAGCCCAAAATGGCGCCGCTCCTCCTATTGTAAGAAAAAAGAAGGCAGAGACATGTCCAGAACGGCATGGAGATGAAGCGCGCAAAAATCGCCCTTCATCCTGCCGTTACTAAGCTGAAATTATTCTGCGCTGAGCTATCTGACCAGCTTCACCATTCCAGGGGGAAAAAAAACAAAAAACTGTCCCAGCAGAAAGATGCCGCTCCTCTTATCACAGATAAACAGTAGCCCTACAAAGTTTCTATGCACCACACGCATACAGTTCTAGACTCCTACACATAACAAATGCGCCGGATCACTTGAAAGGCGCCCAAAATAGATATACATAATTTTAGAGAGTCTCAAAAAGGAGTTAACTCCATGTGTTGCAGGAAATTAACCATTAAGTCCCCAAAAAATCTATAGTGCCTGTACACTGCCAGAAATACCCTTACTAAGGGGTTTGTGTCCCAAATAAATAACAAGAGAATACTAGAGTCCTAAACCCCATTAGTGCCAGCCTTGTAGCCCCAGAAGAACAAAAAGGCACTTACCTGCATTCTAGCCGTCCAGCAGTCAGGCGACAAAGTTTGAGAGGATGCCGCTCCTCACAGAGACCTGTGGAAAAAAGAAAGACAGAGTAAACTTACTCAGTCTTGCTATACCAGGGCAGCAACTTGTTAGGAAAACGCAGCAAAGCACAATTTACAAGTTCCTAACTGCTTTAAAGCCACCACTGCCCTACTGAAGAGGCTGAACATGGACTACAGCTAAACCCCAAGCAAAATCAGAGCAAACCTGCTCTGCTTAAAAAAAAAAAACTCTTGATAGAAGAATCGGACACCAACTTTACCACCTCCTTGCAACTGATGCAAGCAAAGAGAATGACTGAGGGTTGTGGATAAGGGGAGTGGTATTTAACAGCTTTGCTGTGGTGCTCTTTGCCTCCTCCTGCTGGTCAGGAGTGATTTTTCCAACAGTAATTGATGATGATCCGTTGACTCATTGAGTCATTAGAAAGAAAATAACATTAGGCAAAACAAAAGCTGGCATAATAGCTTTCAGTGTTCATGAAAACAGCGAGCTATAGAGGGAGAGAGGTAAAATTAGGGCTGCAACTAACTATTATTATCATAATCGATTAATGGACCGATTATTTTTTCGATTAATCAACTAATTGGATTAAAAAAAAAAATGTTTTTTCTACATTTAAAATAAAAGCTATTTGGCCTGCAGCAGAGAAGAGACGCTGGTGTTGAGGTGCTTGAGATGCACAAGTAGGGTTTTGACAATTTCACCAAGGTGGGATATTTATCTTTGTTAGCTCTACAAATGCAAGGGGCCTCTTAACAAAGTAAGCCTGGAATTCATTCTAACATAAAGAAATCTTAACTATCTATATGCAATGGTAAATAACCAGCTATAAGGTTAGGGAAAAAATATATAGTCCGCTCTTAAAATAACCTTATAGAGGTTGAATTTGGTACATATTACAATTTATTAAAAAAAAAAAAAAGCAATAAGGTCAGCCCAACTAATCGCAGACCAACTAATAGATTATGCGATTCGTTGACAACTATAATCGATTATATTGATTAGTTGTTGCAGCTCTAGGTAAAATAACTAAAACTTTTACGCATTACGCAAAAAGAAGCTAAAAAATGTTGGCGTAAAACACCAGGAAATTACACATCTTGCATCATAACAAATGCGATTTTGCAGCAAAACAACTAGCGTCAACAGAGACGCAGGAAATGACAAAATTTGCGCAAAAATTTTGCACCAAGAATGACGCAATAAAAAAAAAGGAAATTTATGCTTACCTGATAAATTTATTTATTTTACGATATGACGAGTCCACGGGTTTCATCCTTACTTGTGGGATATTATCCTCCTGCTAACAGGAAGTGGCAAAGAGCACCACAGCAGAGCTGTATATATAGCTCCTCCCCTTCCCTCCCAATCCAGTCATTCGACCGAAGTTAAGGAAGAGAAAGGAAAGGCCAAAGGTGCAGAGGTGACTAACGTTTAACAAAAAATAACCTGTCTAAAAATTGACAGGGTGGGCCGTGGACTCGTCATATCGTAAAAGAAATAAATTTATCAGGTAAGCATAAATTTCCTTTTCTTTTACAAAGATATGACGAGTCCACGGGTTTCATCCTTACTTGTGGGATACCAATACCAAAGCTATAGGACACGGATGAAAAGGAGGGACAAGACAGGTACCTAAACGGAAGGCACCACAGCTTGAAGAACCTTTCCCCTAAAACAGCCTCAGAAGAAGCAAAAATATTAAATTTTAGAAAAAGTATAAAGCGACGACCAGGTCGCAGCCTTGAAATCTGTTCAACAGAAGCATCGTTCTTAAAAAGGCCGATGTGGAAGCCACAGCCCTAGTAGAATGAGCCATAATTCTTTCAGGAGGCAGCTGTCCAGCAGTCTCCTTAACCAGGCGGATAATACTCCGCAGTCAAAAGGAAAGAAAGGTAGCCGTAGCTTTCTGACCCCTACGCTTTCCAAAATACACAATGAATAATGAAGATGATAGACGGAAATCCCTAGTCGCCTGTAAGTAAAAAACTTCAAGGCACGGACCACTTCCAAGTTGTGTAACAGAAACTTCTTCTTAGACGAAGAATTAGAACACAAGGAAGGAACAACAATTTCCTGATTAATATTCTTATTTGGAACAACCTTAGGAAGAAATCCAGGTTTGATACGCAAATCCACCTTATTAGAATGAAATATGAGATAAGGCGAATCACATTGTAAAGCTGAAAGCTCAGAAATTCTTCGAGCCGAAGAATAGCAACCAAAAACAGAACTGTCCAAGATAACAACTTAATATATATGGAAAAGTATGGGTTCACACGGAACCCCTTGAAGAACTAAATTCAAACTCCAGGGAGGAGTAATTGGTCTAAATACAGGCCCAATTATGGTTAGATCCTGACAAAAAACCTAAACATCTGGCACATCTGCCAAACGCTTGTGAAGCAAAATTGATGAAGCAGAAATCTGTCCCTTTAAGGAACTTGCTGATAATCCTTTCTCCAAACCTTCTTGGAGAAAAGACAGAATCCTGAGAACCCTGACTTTACTCCATGAGTAAGTCTTTGCAGAGAATTTAGATTTGGATGTTGGAAAGGTCCTTGGATGAGAAGGTCCTGTCTCAAAGGAAATTTCTACGGTGGCGGAGAGGACATGTCCACTAGATCCGCATACCAAGTCCTGCATGGCCACGTAGGCACCATCGCTATTACTGAAGCTCTCTCCTGTTTGATCCGAGCAATCACGCGTGGAAGGAGAGAAAATGTTGAAAAAACATAAGCTAGGCTGAACAACCAAGGCACTGCCAGGGCATCTATCAGTTAGGCCTGAGGATCCCTCAACCTGGATCCGTAACTTGGAAGCTTGGCATTCCAACGTGATGCCATCACAGCTAAATCCGGTCTGCCCCATCGTCGAATCAATGAGGCAAACACCTCTGGATGAAGTTCCCACTCCCCCGGATGAAAAGTCTGATGACTTAGAAAGTCCGCTTCCCAGTTCTTGGAATGTATATTGCCAACTAAAGAACTCCTTGTTCTCCCCTGATGATTGATATATGCCACAGTCGTGATATTGTCCGACTGGAATTTTATGAATTTGGCTGAAGCCAACTGAGGCCACGCCTGAAGCGCATTGAATATTGCTCTCAGTTCCAGAATATTGATTGGAAGTAGAGGCTCTACCTGAGTCCAAACACCCTGAGCCTTCAGGGAATTCCAGACTGCATGAGGGTCCCGGAAACACTGCCCCTGGGACAGATGATCCGGCGACAACCACCAAAGAAGAGAGTCTCTGGTCTCTTGATCCAGATTCATCTGAGGAGATAAATTTGCATAGTCCCCATTGCGCTTGTTCGAGCAAGCACATCTACAGTGGACTGAGAGAAAAGCGAGTAAACGGAATGATGTCCATTGCCGCAACCATTAATCCAATGACCTCCATACACTGAGCCACTGATGGCCGGGGAATGGACTGAAGTGCTCAGCAAGTATTTAGATTCTTTAACTTTCTGACCTCCGTCAGAAAGATTTTTATGTCTACCAAGTCTATCAGAGTTCCCAGAAGGGAAACCCTTGTCCGAGGAACCAGTGAATTCTTTTCTATGTTCACCTACCAACCGTGAGTTCTGAGAAACGACCACACTGTATACATGTGAAGTTTTGTCAGATGATAAATTGACGCCTGAATCAGAATATCATCCAGATAAGGCGCCACTGCTATGCCCAGCGGTCTGAGAACCGCTAGAAGGGACCCTAGAACCTTGTGAAGATTCTGGGAGCTGTGGCCAACCCGAAGGGAAGAGCCACCAACTGGTAATGTTTGTCCAGAAGGCAAACCTTTGGACCTGATGATGATCCTTGAGAATAGAAATATGAAGGTATGCATCCTTCATATCCACGGTAGTCATATATTGACCCTCCTGGATCATTGGCAAAATTGTTCGTATAGTCTCCATTTTGAACAATGGGACTCTGAGAAATTTGTTTAGACACATGAGATCTAAAATTGGTTTAAAAGTTCCTTCTTTTTTGGAAACCACAAAAAGATTTGAGTAAAACCCCTCTCACTGTTCCAGTCTTTTACACAATGTAAGAATGCCTCTCTTTCTATCTGGACTACAGACAATCTTGAAAGATGAAAACTCCCTCTTGGGAGAAAAACCTTGAATTCCAGTAGATACCCGTGGGTCACGATTTCCAATGCCCAGGGGTCCTGAACATCTCTTGCCCAAGTCTGGACAAAGAAGAAAGTCTGCCCCCAACTAGATCCGGTCCCGGATCGGGGGCCGCCCCTTCATGCTGTCCTAGTAGCAGCAGCGGGCTTCTTAGATAGTTTCCCTTTATTCCAAGCCTGGTTGGGACTCCAGATGGACTTGGATTTGAGCAAAATTCCCTTCCTGCTTAATGGAAGGAGAGGAAGCCGAGGGTACTTAACCCCTTAAGTAAAAAGAAACAGAGAAAGAGTTGCACACTACTGGGTTAATAAATTGAATCACTTAAGAACAGGTGCTTCCTAGAAGAATACATATGAAACAACATAGAAAAGAAAGTGGGACTTCCACAATAAGAAATTCCCAAAGGTCTAGGTAAATCCAGCACAACTGTAAAATTAAATAAATACACAAAAGCCTATATGTCAATTAAATTAACTGTATGCACAAAACACACATTCACATTCATACAGTGGATCCCGCACAAAAAAGTGGTATAAAGTACTGGCCAAAAAATTATCTGGTGCACCAGGGAAAATAGACAAAAGATAGTCCATTTAAGAATTGCAAATATTTTGTAATCCAACAGATGCAGCGTTAATGCAAAATAAATGCTGATATACAGTCCCCGGTGTTTAGAGACCAGTCACTTCAGACTTTAACCCCAAATGTTACTGTGTGAAGTAGTGCGTTAAAGGCATAGCATAGGAGGAGCAGTGAGTACACGCGTCTTTATTCACAGGTACTGTTTCCTCTTCAAGCAATAGTGTTCAGTGCACAGATGCATATCACATATTCTACCTGTATTTATTCACGCGGTCGCTCCTCCTTGCTGTCTCACTCTCAAAACGTCCAAACCTCAGGGGTAAGTCAGGATGAGCAGGGGATCTGCTGTAAAAGGCTGCCAAGCACGACGAGTCCAAACGCTCGTTTCGCTCCTCCAGTCAGTGCAGCATGGAGCTTCTTCCAGGTGCTGACTTAACCCCTTAACCTGTTCTGAGGTAGGGCATGGCCTTTACCTCCAGTAATGTCAGAAATGATTTCCTTAAAATCAGGCCCGAATAGGGTCCTATTCTTGAAAGGAATAGCGAAAAGCTTTAAGCAGACCATGATTTCTCAGTCTGAAGAATTCCTCCAAAGCGTCAAACCAAAAGGCCGCCGCAGTGGTAACTGGTACAATACAAGCCTTTGGCTGTAACAGAAAAACCTGATGAAGAACCAACTTCTTTAGTCTATCCATAGGATCTTAGAAAGCACAACTGTCGTCAATAGAAATAGTTGTACGCTTAGCCAGGGTAGAAATAGCTCCCTCCACCTTAGGGACTGATTGCCTAGCGTCCCTGACGGTGTCAGAAATGGGATGCATTTTTCTAAAATTAAGGGAAGGTAACAACGAAACACCCAATCTTTCCCATTCCCGCGAAATAATTTCCGAGATTCTCTTGGGAACCGGAAAAACATCAGAATACGTAGGTATCTCTAGGAACTTGTCCATCTTACATAATGTCTCTGGTGGCACCGCAAAGGGAACACAGTCATCCAGAGTTGCTAAGACCTCCCTAAGTAACAGGCTGAGGTGTTCAAAGTTAAATCTAAAGGACACAAAGTCCATACCCGTCTGAGGGAACGCATTTCCTAAGTTGGAAAAACTATCCTCCAGACAATAGTTCCCTGACCCCCAAGTCAGATTCTTGTGAGGGTACGTCGGGAATGACCAGTAAGTCCTCAGAGATTGCAGTGCTGATATTGACTGTTACTCTGCTGCGTTTGCTCTGTAACACTGGCAATGTAGATAAATCCTCTGTAAGTGTAGATGACATAACTGCAGCTATCTTGCAGAGAAAACAAAGCGGACGCAGGTGAAAAACCCGGCGTCGCATGCGTGGGTGTTAAAGGTTGTGACGCTTGGGGAGAGTTTAGCGGCATACCCTGATTCTCCTCTGACTGAGAACCATCCTTGGGCATACTTTCCATAAGGAAAAATTACTCTTTACACTGTAAGGCCCTTTCAATACATGCGGGACAAAATGTAATGGGGGTTCCACAATGGCATCTAAACACATTGAGCAAGTAGTTTCCTCAGGCTCAGACATGTTGGACAGACTAGCAATAACCATAGACGTTTTTATAATTGCTATATGGTATAGTGTTCACAAAATGTATAAAGAACAATTTAATGAAAAATCCGGACTGCGCCTTTAAATATTAAAGTGCAACAATTTTTCTGGCAATACCCATAAACTCCTGCAGCAAGGTAACAATATTAGGCACTAGTGCAAAAGTTCTAATAATATTGCACCACTTGTATAAACGGATAATATATTGTTTAATAACAATTTAAATAAATAACTTATTTTATGAGCAGCACTCTGCCCCTTGCCACAGCTGTGCTGTGGCGTCTACCTGCCCCCAGAACCAACTGAAGCCTTTGGTAAAGGATGTTTTGTATAGTAACATAGGCCCTATTGCAAACCTCTGAGTTCTGCTGAATATAAACTGCGCAGTAAATGCGCAAAAAAACATAATTTATGCTTACCTGATAAATTTATTTATCTTGTAGTGTATTCAGTCCACGGGTCATCCATTACTTATGGGATATATTCCCCTTCCCAACAGGAAGTTGCAAGAGGATCACCCAAGCAGAGCTGCTATATAGCTCCTCCCCTCACGTGTCATATCCAGTCAGTCATTCAACCGAAACAAGACGAGAAAGGAGAAACCATAGGGTGCAGTGGTGACTGGAGTATTAATTAAAATTTAGATCTGCCTTAAAAAGGACAGGGCGGGCCGTGGACTGAATACACTACAAGAGAAATAAATTTATCAGGTAAGCATAAATTATGTTTTCTCTTGTTAAGTGTATTCAGTCCACGGGTCATCCATTACTTATGGGATACCAATACCAAAGCTAAGTACACGGATGATGGGAGGGACAAGGCAGGAACTTAAACGGAAGGAACCACTGCCTGTAGAACCTTTCTCCCAAAAGCAGCCTCTGAAGAAGCAAAAGTGTCAAATTTGTAAAATTTTGAAAAAGTGTGAAGCAAAGACCAAGTCGCAGCCTTGCAAATATGTTCAACAGAGGCCTCATTCTTAAAGGCCCAGGTGGAAGCCACAGCTCTAGTGGAATGAGCTGTAATTCTATCAGGGGGCTGCTGTCCAGCAGTCTCATAGGCTAAGCGTATTATGCTACGAAGCCAAAAGGAGAGAGAGGTTGCCGAAGCTTTTTGACCTCTCCTCTGCCCAGAGTAAACTACAAACAGTGAAGAAGTTTGACGAAAATCCTTAGTTGCCTGTAAATAGAATTTCAGGGCACGGACAACGTCCAGATTGTGCAAAAGTCGTTCCTTCTTTGAAGAAGGATTAGGACATAATGACGGAACAACAATCTCCTGATTGATATTCCTGTTAGAGACTACCTTAGGTAAAAACCCAGGTTTAGTACGCAGAACTACCTTGTCTGAATGGAAAATCAGATAAGGAGAATCACAATGTAAGGCGGATAACTCCGAGACTCTTCGAGCCGAGGAAATAGCCATCAAAAACAGAACTTTCCAAGATAAAAGTTTAATATCAACGGAATGAAGGGGTTCAAACGGAACTCCTTGAAGAACTTTAAGAACCAAGTTTAAGCTCCACGGAGGAGCAACAGTTTTAAACACAGGCTTAATCCTAGCTAAGGCTTGACAAAAGGCCTGGACGTCTGGAACTTCTGCCAGACGCTTGTGCAAAAGAATAGACAGAGCAGAAATCTGTCCCTTTAAAGAACTAGCTGATAAGCCTTTTTCCAAACCCTCTTGGAGAAAGGACAATATCCTTGGAATCCTAACCTTACTCCATGAGTAACTCTTGGATTCGCACCAATACAGGTATTTACGCCATATCTTATGGTAGATTTTTCTGGTAACAGGCTTTCGTGCCTGTATCAAGGAATCAATAACTGACTTGGAGAAGCCACGCTTTGATAGGATCAAGCGTTCAATCTCCACGCAGTCAGTCTCAGAGAAATTAGATTTGGATGATTGAAAGGACTTTGTATTAGAAGGTCTTGCCTCAAAGGTAGAGTCCATGGTGGACAGGACGACATGTCCACTAGGTCTGCATACCAGCTCCTGCGCGGCCACGCAGGCGCTATCAGAATCACTGATGCTCTCTCCTGTTTGATCTTGGCAATCAGTCGAGGGAGCAGAGGAAACGGTGGAAACACATAAGCCATGTTGAAGAACCAAGGAGCTGCTAGAGCATCTATCAGCGTCGCTCCCGGGTCCCTGGACCTGGATCCGTAACGAGGAAGTTTGGCGTTCTGGCGAGACGCCATGAGATCCAGTTCTGGTTTTCCCCAACGATGGACCAGTTGAGCAAATACCTCCGGATGGAGTTCCCACTCCCCCGGATGAAAAGTCTGACGACTTAGAAAGTCCGCCTCCCAGTTCTCCACGCCTGGGATGTGGATCGCTGACAAGTGGCAAGAGTGAGACTCTGCCCAGCGAATTATCTTTGAGACTTCTAACATCGCTAGGGAGCTCCTGGTTCCCCCTTGATGGTTGATATAAGCCACAGTCGTGATGTTGTCCGACTGAAATCTGATGAACCTCAGTGTTGCTAACTGAGGCCAAGCTAGAAGAGCATTGAATATTGCTCTTAACTCCAGAATATTTATTGGGAGGAGTTTCTCCTCCTGAGTCCACGATCCCTGAGCCTTCAGGGAGTTCCATACTGCGCCCCAGCCTAGAAGGCTGGCATCTGTTGTTACAATCGTCCAATCTGGCCTGCGAAAGGTCATACCCTTGGACAGATGGACCCGAGATAGCCACCAGAGAAGAGAATCTCTGGTCTCTTGATCCAGATTGAGTAGAGGGGACAAATCTGAGTAATCCACATTCCACTGACCTAGCATGCACAATTGCAGCGGTCTGAGATGCAGGCGCGCAAATGGCACTAATGTCCATTGCCGCTACCATTAAGCCGATTACTTCCATGCACTGAGCCACTGACGGCGTGGAATGGAAATGAAGGACACGGCAAGCATTTAAGAGTTTTGATAACCTGGACTCCGTCAGGTAAATTTTTCATTTCTACAGAATCTATCAGAGTCCCTAGGAAGGAGACTCTTGTGAGTGGCAATAGAGAACTCTTTTCCACGTTCACTTTCCACCCATGCGACCTCAGAAATGCCAGAACAATCTCTGTATGAGACTTGGCAATTTGAAAGCTTGACGCCTGCATCAGGATGTCGTCTAGATACGAGCCACCGACCGCTATACCTCGCGGTCTTAGAGCCGCCAGAAGTGAGCCCAGAACCTTTGTAAAGATTCTCGGGGCCGTAGCCAACCCGAAGGGGAGAGCTACAATTGGTAATGCCTGTCTAGAAAGGCAAATCTTAGGAACCGATGATGATCCTATGTGAATCGGTATGTGAAGGTAGGCATCCTTAAGTCCACTGTGGTCATGTACTGACCTCTTGATCATGGGTAGGATGGTCCGAATAGTTCCATTTTGAATGATGGAACTCTTAGGAATTTGTTTAAGATCTTTAGGTCCAAAATTGGTCTGAAGGCTGTACCCTCTTTCTTGGGAACCACGAACAGATTTGAATAAAACCCCTGTCCTTGTTCCGTCCGCGGAACTGGGTGGATCACCCCCATTACTAGGAGGTCTTGTACGCAACGTAGAATGCCTCTTTCTTTATCTGGTTTTCTGGATAACCTTGAAAGATGAAATCTCCCTTAAGGAGGAAAGCCTTGAGTCCAGAAGATATCCCTGAGATATGATCTCCAACGCCCAGGGATAATGGACATCTCTTGCCCACCACGGCCTGGGCGAAGAGAGAGAAAGTCTGCCCCCCACTAGATCCGTTTCCGGAGTAGGGGGCCATCCCTTCATGCTGTCTTAGGGGCAGTAGCAGGTTTTCTGGCCTGCTTGCCCTTGTTCCAGGACTGGTTAGTTTTCCAGGCCTGTCTGTAACGAGCAACGGTTCCTTCCTGTTTTGGGGCGGAGGAAGTTGACGTTGCTCCTGCCTTGAAGTTTCGAAAGGCACAAAAATTAGACTGTTTGGCCTTTGATTTGGCCCTGTCCTGAGGAAGAGTATGACCCTTACCTCCAGTAATGTCAGCGATAATTTCTTTCAAGCCGGGCCCGAACAAGGTTTGCCCCTTGAAAGGAATATTAAGCAATTTAGATTTAGAAGTCACATCAGCTGAACCAGGATTTAAGCCAAACGCTCTGCGCGCCTGGATGGCAAATCCGGAGTTCTTAGCCGTTAGTTTAGTTAAATGTACAATGGCATCAGAAACAAATGCATTAGCTAGTTTAAGTGCTTTAAGCTTGTCCATAATTTCATCCAATGGAGCTGAGTGAATGGCCTCTTCTAGAGACTCAAACCAGAATGCTGCAGCAGCAGTGACAGGCGCAATGCATGCAAGGGGTTGTAAGATAAAACCTTGTTGAACAAACATTTTCTTAAGGTAACCTTCCAATTTTTTATCCATTGGGTCCGAAAAAGCACAACTATCCTCCACCGGGATAGTGGTACGCTTAGCTAAAGTAGAAACTGCTCCCTCCACCTTAGGGACCGTCTGCCATAAGTCCCGTGTAGCGGCGTCTATTGGAAACATTTTTCTAAATATAGGAGGTGGGGAAAAGGGCACACCAGGTCTATCCCACTCCTTGCTAATAATTTCTGTAAGCCTTTAGGTATAGGAAAAACATCAGTACACACCGGTACTGCATAGTATCTATCCAGCCTACATAATTTCTCTGGATTGCAACTGTGTTAGTCATTCAGAGCCGCTAAAACCTCCCCTAGCAATACACGGAGGTTCTCAAGCTTAAATTTAAAATTAGAGATCTCTGAATCCGGTTTCCCTGGATCAGATCCATCACCTACAGAATGAAGCTCTCCGTCCTCATGTCTGCAAACTGTGACGCAGTATCGGACATGGCTCTTGTAGCACCAGCGAGCTCTATTCTTACCCCAGAGCAATCGCGCTTGCCTCTTAATTCTGCAATTTAGATAATTACTTCTGTCAGGGGTATTATTCATAATAGTAGCCATGTCTTGTAAAGTGATTTGTATGGACGTCCCTGATGCACTTGGCGCCACAATATCACGCGCCTCCTGAGCGGGAGGCGAAGGTACTGACACGTGAGGAGAGTTAGTCGGCATAACTTCCCCCTCGTTGTCTGGTGATAATTCCTTTATAGATTAAAGACTGACCTTTATTATTTAAAGTGAAATCAATACATTTAGTACACATATTTCTATGGGGCTCCACACTGGCCTTTAAACATAGTGAACAAACAGATTCATCTGAGTCAGACATGTTTAAACAGACTAGCAATAAAACTAGCAGACTTGGAAAACACTGTAAATAATTTTACAAGCAATAAAGAAAAACGCTACTGTGCCTTTAAGAAGCACAAAAAACTGTCACAGTTGAAATAACAATGAACCAAATCAGTTATAGCAATCAAATTTTCACAGTAAATGTATTAAGTTAACAGAGCATTGCACCCACTTGCAAATGGATGATTAACCCCTTAATACCCAAAACGGTTTTTTATAAGCAGTAAAGAAAAAAACGTTTTTTAATACAGTCAAAACCACTGTCACAGGTCTGCTGTGACTGATTACCTCCTCAAAATGACTTTTGAGTCCCTTAAGCTCTCTGGAGACGACCTGGGTCATGCAGGAAGAAGCAGGAGACTGAGCCTGAAATTTTTACTGCGTCAAAAAAGCGCTAAAATAGGCCCCTCCTACTCAAAATTACAACTTTGGGAGTTTCAGTTAACTGTTTCTATGCAGAAATACCGGTCAGCCATGTGGAAAAAATGTATGCCCCAATAAGTTTTATCACCAATGTACCTCACATAACGATTAAACATGCCAGCAAAATCGTTTTAAACATCCTATTTTTTAAGGGAGTATGTATCTCTATTGATAAGCCTGATTCCAGTCTTCCTACTGCATTTAAGGCTTATAACATCACTTCAGTATTAATAGCATTTTCTCAGTCAAATTCATTCCTTAGAAAATTACTTTACTGTATATATTTAAATCACCTGCTAACAGTCGCACTCACTGTAATTAAAGGCTCTACTTACATTACATCGGTATCAGCAGCATTTTCTTAGTCAATTCCATTCCTTAGAAAAATAATTTACTGCACATACCTTGTTTGCAGGATTCCCTTCACGCTATTCCTTTCTGAAAGTTACCCCACTCCTCAGAATGTGCGAGAACAGCCAGTGGATCTTAGTTACTTCTGCTAAGATCATAGAAAAATGCAGGCAGATTCTTCTTCCAAATACTTGCCTGAGAACAAACAGCACACTCCGGTGCCATTTAAAATACAAACTTTGATTGAAGAAATAAACTAAGTATAAAAACACCACAGACCTCTCACAACCTCCTATCTAGTTGAGTTGCAAGAATGACTGGATATGACACGTGAGAGGAGGAGCTATATAGCAGCTCTGCTTGGGTGATCCTCTTGCAACTTCTGTTGGGAAGGGGAATATATCCCATAAAGTAATGGATGACCCGTGGACTGAATACACTTAACAAGAGAAATAGGCTCCGCCCCCTTGGGAGCGCAACTCTAGTCCATGGGGAAAGATAAAATGTCTGCCAAGCCCATGTCTCATAAGGAACTTCATAATCCTTTTAGAGAAAAATACCCCTGAGCTAGTTTTTGCAATCAACCGAGTGACGAATATGTCAGAAACGCTTCTCCCAGCATCACACCACGCATATAAAGTGAAAACATCAGCTTGTAACCCTGTGTGTACACTTTATCCAATGTAATAAACATATAAGTGAAGCATCAGTTTTTAACCCTGTGTATACACTTAATAAAAATGTATGGTATATATAATAAGGGACTGCCAGGGACACTATTGTATCGTATTGTATAGTGGTAAACTGCTTACCCCTCCCCTGTATGGGGGAAAATGTCAGCCTGTTCTGGTATACTATGTCTCCCAGAAAAAAACGACTGCACATACCTCAATGCTGCTTGTAGCATGCCAGCGTTCTCCACTCTGAAGATCTGTTCTCTGTATTACCCTCAGCTGCTAGTGGGAACAAGTGGATCTTAGAGACAATTGCTAAGATCATCTGCATCAGGGTGAAACATTTTCTAGTTCTTCTTTCCTGACTAGAAAACGATTTCTGCAGTCACCCTGAGAAAAATTAGTACTCACCGGTACCATTTTAAAATAACAAACTTCTTGATTTAAACTAAAAATATCACCTCTTTCACTTTACCTCTTCCTATGTTAACACAAGCAAAGAGAATGACTGGGTTGGGAGGGAAGGAGGAGGAGCTATATATACAGCTCTGCTGTGGTGCTCTTTGCCACTTCCTGTTAGCAGGAGGATTAATATCCCACAAGCAAGTATGAAAACCGTGGACTTGTCATATCTTTGTAAAAGAAAAAAACCAGTATTTTGCAGCCTCGTGAGCCTAGATTTGCCTGCGAAAAAATGAAAGTCAAATTAGAAAAAGACTGAACCCCAGGTAAGAAAAAAGTTTATATAAACTTCCCAAACATGATTCCTATACTGAAACTGTTTAGACTGCAAAGGGAAATACACATAGACCCGACTCATGGCAAAAATAAGTAAAATACATATATTTAAAACTTTATATTAATACATAAAGCGCCAAACCATAGCTGAGAGTGTGTCTTAAATAATAATACATACTTACCGAAAGACACCCATCCACATATAGCAGATAGCCAAACCAGTACTGAAAACTATCAGCAGAGGTAATGGTATATAAAAGTATATCGATCGAGGTAGGAGATGAATCCCTACGACCGATAACAGAGAACCCTTGGAAAAGATTTCCTGTGAGAGAAACCATAAAATCAATAGGTGATAATCCTCTTAACATCCCTCTGACAACACTGTACTCAGAGGAATTGGGCTTCAGAATGCTAAGAAGC
The DNA here is from genome assembly GCF_027579735.1 of Bombina bombina. Classification (NCBI taxonomy): domain Eukaryota; kingdom Metazoa; phylum Chordata; class Amphibia; order Anura; family Bombinatoridae; genus Bombina; species Bombina bombina. The sequence goes on from NC_069501.1 coordinate 103,900,009, forward strand.
GCTTATCATAGAAGAAATCAAAAAAGTCAAGCACAAACTTACTTCATCACCTCCATGGTGGGAAACTTTGCCCCCTCCTAGTAGGAATGTATATCCCATACGTCACTAGCTCATGGACTCTTGCCAATTACATAAAAGAAATGAAAACATGTCCACATGCTTCAGGCTGCGGCTGGCTCTCCTTTTGCAGCTATTTTACCTGCAGCAGAAACGATGCACTCAGGTGGTGTTGAGGTGTCTGAGACGCATAAGTAGGGTTTTACGCCAAGGTGGGATATTTATCTTTGTTAGTTCTTCACCAATTCAAAGTGTTTTCCACCTTGTCAAGGGGCCTCTCAACAAAGTAAGCCTGGACTTCATTCTAACATAAAATTATCTTAAACATCTATATGCAATGGTAAATACCCAGCTATAAGGTTAGGGTAAAATATCTAGTCCGCTCATAAAATAACAGATATTTACTTTTAGAGGTTTAATCTGGTACATACCACAAGTGAATTAAAAATATAAAAAAAAAAACTATTTAAAAAACAAAAATTAAAAGCTCTAAGGACTATATATCAATAACAGGACAAAGCCTTACACATTTATCTATACAGTAAATATAATCAGCAAAAGCATCCAATCAGCTAATAATTGTGCAAACAGATAATAGTGCACATCAATTCAAATAACTCCCATCAATCTAGGGCTAGGTGTAAATAACAAGCTTGGCACTCTAGCATGCAAACCTTAGTCCCAAAGCACTTGATTTAATATAAACAATCCAAATGATGACTCCTATTATTTCTAGGTTGCACATAAGCCAGGAGTAGTTGTAAACGTATACTGTCCTGAAAAAAGGAAAAGTCTGTAGACGTCCTTTAGGCTAAGGGTATAACCATAAAACCCAATACCATGTGCAGGAGCTTATTGAAGTGAAGCAGCTGGTGCTGTGCGCAGACCAACTAATCGATAATGAGATTCAATGACAACTATTTTCATAATCAATTATTATCGATTATATTGATTAGTTGTTGCAGCTTTAAAAAAAAACAAACAAAAAAAAAACGATCTAAATGTTGGAGCATTTTATGCACCATAATTCTGCAAAGATATCAAACACACAATTAAAGTCAGCCCCTGAGCAGCAGTGGGAGTTGCTGAACACAGGTGTGGAAGATTGCTGTTGAGGAAATGTGCATTTGCTTTTCGACAAACTATAACATGAGAAGAAAGTAAAGTTGATAATAAAAAACATAATTTATGCTTACCTGATAAATTTATTTCTCTTGTAGTGTATCCAGTCCACGGATCATCCATTACTTATGGAATATATTCTCCTTCCCAACAGGAAGTTGCAAGAGTCCACCCACAGCAAAGCTGCTATATAGCTCCTCCCCTAACTGCCATACTCAGCCATTCGACCGAAAACATGCAGAGAAAGGAAAAACCATAGGGTACAGTGGTGACTGTAGTTCAAATGAAAAAATTACCTGCCTTAAAGTGACAGGGCGGGCCGTGGACTGGATACACTACAAGAGAAATAAATTTATCAGGTAAGCATAAATTATGTTTTCTCTTGTTAAGTGTATCCAGTCCACGGATCATCCATTACTTATGGAATATCAATACCAAAGCTAAAGTACACGGATGATGGGAGGGACAAGGCTGGTACTTAAACGGAAGTTACCACTGCCTGTAAGAAACCCTTTCTCCCAAAAATAGCCTCCGAAGAAGCAAGGTATCAAAATTTGTTAAATTTGAAAAAGTATGAAGCGCAGACCAAGACTCCGTCTTGTAAATCTGTTCAACAGAAGCCACATTTAAAAAAGGCCCATGTGAAAACCACAGCTCTAGTAGAATGAGCTGTAATCCCTTCAGGAGGCTGCTGTCCAGCAGTCTCATAAGCTAAATGAATTATGCTTTTTAACCAAAAAGACAGAGAGGCTGCTGAAGTCTTTTGACCTCTCCTCTGTCCAGAATAGACAACAAACAAGGTGAACGTTTGATGAAAACTGTAGTAGCTTGTAAGTAAAACTTTAAAGCACAAACCACGTCCAATATTGTGTAATAGACGTTCCTTCTTTGAGGAAGGATTAGGATACAAGCATGGAACAACTATCTCTTGAGTGATGTTCTTGTTAGATACCACCCTAGGAAAAAACCCAGGTTGGTACGCAGGACTACCTTATCCGTATACCAGATAAGGAGAATCACATTGTAACACAGATAACTTGGAGACTCTACGAGTCGAGGTAATAGCTACCCAAAAGGAACTTTCCAAGATAAAGATTGATATCTATGGAACAAAAAAAAGGTTCAAACGGAACTTCTTGAAGAACCCTAAGATCCAGGTTTAAGCTCCATGGTGGAGCAACAGTTTTAAACACAGGCTTGGATCTAACCAAAGCCTGACCAAACGCCTGAACGTCTAGAATACCTGCCAGACGCTTGTGCAAAAAAATAGGACAGAGTAAAAATCTGTCCCTTTTAAGGAATTAGCTGACAACCCTTTCTCTCCAAAACATCTAGGAGAAAAGATAATATCCTGGGAATCCAGACTTTACTCCATGAGTAACCCTTGGATTCATAACAATCAGATATTTACACCATATCTATGTTCAATTTTCCTAGAGACAGGCTTTCATGTCTGTATTAAGGTATCAATGACTGACTCGGAGAAGCCATGCTTTGATAACATCAAGCGTTCAGTCTCCAGGCAGTCCATCTCAGATTGATTCTATTTAGATGGTTGAAAGGACCCTGAGGTAGAGGGACCTGTCTCAGAAGCAGAGACCGTGATGGAAAGGATGACATGTCCCACCAGATCTGCATACCAGGTCCTGCGTGGCTACGCAGGCGCTGACAAAAAACACCAAAGCCCTCTCCTGCTTGGTCTTGACCTCCGGAGGAAAATCCCACTCCCCCGGAAGAAAAGTCTGACGACTTAGAAAAACCACCTCCCAGTTCTCAACACCTGGGATATGGATAGCTGATAGACAAGAGTGAGTCTCTGTCCAGTGAATTATTGTAAGACTTCTAACATCGCTAGGGAACTTCTGTTCCCCCTTGATGGGCTGATGTAAACCACAGTCGTGTATTGTCCGACTGAATATGATGTACCTCAGAGTTGCTAACTGAGGCCAAGTCTGAAGAGCATGGAATATCACTCCCAGTTCCAGAATATTTATTAGAAGGAGGGTCTCCTCCTAAGTCCACTATCCCTGAGCCTTCAGGAGTTCCAGACTGCATCCCAACCTAAAAGGCTGGCATCTATTGTAACAATTGTCCCATCTGACCTGCGGAAGGTCATACCCTTGGACAGATGGACCCTACATAGTCACCAGAGAATCTCTGGTCTCTTGGTCCAGGTTTAACAGGGGGACAAACCTGTGTAATCCCCGTTCCTCTGACTGAGCATGCATAGTTGCAGCGGTCTGAATGTAGACGTTGCAAACGGTACTATGTCCCTTGCCGCTACCATTAAGCCGATTTCATTCATGTACTGAGCCACCGAAGGGCGCGGATGGAATGAAAAACACAGCAGAAATTTAGAAACTTTGACAACCTGGACTCCGTCAGGTAAATTTTCATTTCTACAGAATCTATCAGAGTCCCTAAGAGGGAAACCCTTGAGATTGGGGATAGAGAACTCTTTCCTTGTTCACTTTCCACCCATGTGATCTCAGAAATGCAAGTACTATCGTCCGTATGAGACTTGGCAATTTTGGATGATTGACGCCTGTATCAGGATGTCGTCTAAATAAGGGGCCCACTTCTATGCCCCGCGGCTAAGGACCGCCAAAGCGGACCCCAGAACCTCCATAAAGATTCTTGGGGCTGTAGATATCCCAACGGAAAGAGCTACAAACTGGTAATGCCTGTCTAGAAAGGCAAACCTGAAAAACGATGTTGATCTTTATGCATCACAATGTGAGGATAAACATCCTTCAAATCCATTGTAGTCCTCTATTGACTCTCCTGGATCATAGTTAAGATGGTACGTCTTAAAAGACGGAATTCTGAGGAATTTGTTTAAGATCTTTAGATCCAAAATAGGTCTGAAGGTTCCCTCTCCTTGGGAACCACAAACAGATTTGAGTAAAAACTCTGTCCCTGTTCCTCTCTTGGAACTGGATGGATCTCGTACACAATGTAAGAATGCCTCCTCTTTATCTGGTTTGCAGATAATTGGAAAGGCGAATTCTCCTTTTTTTGGGGGGGAATCTTGAAATCCAGAAGATATCTCTGGGATATAAATTCCAATGCCTAGGGATCTTGGGCATCTCTTGCCCACAGCCTGGGCGAAGAATGAAAGTCTGCCCCCTATAGGATCCGTTACCGGATAGGGGTTCGTTCCTTCATGCTGCCTTAGAGGCAGCAGCATGCTCCTTGCCTGCTTATCTTTGTTCCAGGTCGATTGTCTCCAGACCGCCTTGGACTGAGCAAAAATTCCCTCTTGTTTTGCCTTAGAGGAAGTGGATGCCACACCTGCCCTGAAGTTTTAAAAAGCACGAAAATTAGACCTTTCTTGGCCCTTGATTTGGACCTATCCTGAGGAAGGGCATGACCTTTTCCTCCAGTGATATAAGCAATAATCTCCTTCAAACCAGGCCCGAATAGGGTCTGCCCCTTGAAGGGAAAGTTAAGTAGCTTATTTATTAAAGTCACGACAGCTGACCATGATATAAGCCATAGCGCTCTGCGCGCCAGTATAGTAAAAAAACAGAATTCTTAGCCGTTAGTCTAGTCAAATGAACAAAGGCATCAGAAAACAAAGGAATTGGCTAGCATAAGCTTGTCAAATATATTCATCCAATGGAGTCGCTAACTGTAAAGCCTCATCAAGAGACTCAACCCAGAACGCCGCAGCAGCAGTGACAGAAGCAATGTATGCAAGGGCTGCAGGATAAAACCCTGTTGAATAAAAAAAATTTATCCATTGGATCTAAAAAGCACAACTGTCCTCGCCAGAGGTAGTGGTACGCCTAGCTAGAGTAGAAACTCTTCTCTCCACCTTAGGAACTGTCTGCCAGAAGTCCCGTGTGGTCGTAACTATTAGAAAACATTCTTCTAAAAAAATAGGAGGGGAAGAGAACGGCACACCTGGGCTATCCCATTCCTTATTAAAAAAAAATTTAATAAACCTCTTTAGGTATTGGAAAAACATCAGTACACACCGGCACTGCATATTATTTATCCAGTCTACACAATTTCTCTGGCCCTGCGATTGTACACATTCATTCAGAGCAGCCAAAGCCTCCCTGAGCAACAAGTGGAGGTTCTCAAGCATAAATTTTAAATGTAGAAATATCAGTATCAGGTTAAATCATCTTCCCTGAGTCAAAAAAATCACCCACAGACTAAGCATATTGTGAGGTAGTATCATACATGGTTCTTAAAGCGTCTGTATGCTCTGTATCTACCCCCAGAGCTATCTGCTTTCCTTTAATTTCAGGTAGTCTGACTAATACTGCTGCCAGAGTATTATCACCACCTTTGCCATGTCTTGTAAAATAAACGCTATGGACGCCCTTGATGTACTTGGCGCCATTTGAGCGTGAGTCCCTGAAGCGGGAGTCGAAGGGTCTGACACGGGGGAGAGTTAGTCGGCATAACTTTCCCCTCGACAGAATCCCCTGGTAAAATAAACGCTATGGGTGCCCTTGATGTACTTGGCGCCATTTGAGCGTGAGTCCCTAAAGCGGGAGTCAAAAGGTCTGACACGTGGGGAGAGTTAGTCGGCATAACTACCCCCACGACAGAATCCTCTGGTGATAATGTTTTTAAAGACAAAAAATGATCTTTATTGTTTAACATGAAATCAGTACATCTGGTACACATTCTAAGATGGGGTTCCACCATGGCTTTAAAACATAATGAACACAGAGCTTCCTCTATGTCAGACATGTTAGAACAGACTAATAATGAGACTAGTAAGCTTGGAAAACACTTTAAATCAAGTTAACAAGCAAATATATAAAACGTTACTGTGCCTTTAAGAGAAACAAATTTTGTCAAAATTTGAAAAACAGTGAAAAAAGGCAGTAAAACAAACGAAATTTTTACAGTACATGTAATAAGGTAACAGAGCATTGCACCCACTTGCAAATGGATGATTAACCCCTTAATGCAAAAAACAGATCAAAAAAACGACATAGACGTTTTTAAAAACAGACACAACAAACTGCCACAGCAGAGCTGTGGATTACCTTCCCTATAAACGATTTTGGAAGTCTTTTTAGCCCTTTAGAAATGTCCTGTAGTATTCATGGGACTGCTGAGGGAATCTGGATGATTCATTTTATAATTTTTAACTGCGCAAAAAAGCGCTAAATTAGGCCCTTCCCACTCATATTACAACAGTGGGAAGCTTCAGTTAACTGTTTCTATGCAAAAATTTAAGCCAGCCATGTGGAAAAAACGTAGGCCCCCAATAAGTTTTATCACCAAACATATGTTAAAAAAACGATTAAACATGCCAGCAAACGTTTTAAAACACATTTTTACAAGAGTATGTATCTCTATTAATAAGCCTGATACCAGGTCGCTTTTACTGCATTTAAGGCTATACCAACATTACAGTGTTATCACCAATGTACGTTAAAAAACGATTAAACATGCCAGCAAACGTTTTAAAACACATTTTTATAAGAGTATTTATCTCTATTAATAAGCCTGATACCAGTCGCTATCGCTGCATTTAAGGCTTTACTTACATTACTTCGGTATCAGCAGTATTTTCTTAGTCAATTCCATTCCTAGAAAAATATTTTACTGCACATACCTTAATCTGCAGGAAAACCTGCACGCCATTCCCCCTCTGAAGTACCTCACTCCTCAGAATGTGTGAGAACAGCAAATGGATCTTAGTTACGTCTGCTAAGATCATAGAAAAACGCAGGCAGATTCTTCTTCCAAATACTGCCTGAGATAAACAGCACACTCCGGTGCCATTTAAAAATAACAAACTTTTGATTGAAGAATAAACTAAGTATAAAAAACCACAGACTCTCACGACCTCCTATCTATGTTGAGGCTTGCAAGAGAATGACTGAGTATGGCAGTTAGGGGAGGAGCTATATAGCAGCTTTGCTGTGGGTGGACTCTTGCAACTTCCTGTTGGGAAGGAGAATATATTCCATAAGTAATGGATGATCCGTGGACTGGATACACTTAACAAGAGAAATGTATTTTAACATTATTTATACATACTCTGGCCCCAATGACCTAAAGCCTTCACTCTGGATGAAAATAGAAGATGATGGAGCCGCCTGAAAGAATACCTTCTCCGCCAGACTTCAGGTACAGTGAGTACCTATTTGGGGCTTAGTCTTCCATACGCCACATTAAAAGTAAGCCATAAAATTATGTAAAACATACACACACACACACCAGTCCACTATTAGACAGACAGTAAAGCAGGCTTGATGGTGGTTGTCACATAGAAAACCCTCCAAATGGAGGTAAAGTATAGTATGTCTATAATCCCTTACGCGTTTCAAAGGTTCTTGTTTTCCTTCTTCCTCTGAAGCCAAAAAGAAAGAGAGGTAGAAGTCGCTTTTTGACCTCTCTTTTTACCAGAGTAGACAACAAACAAAGAAGATGTTTGTCTGATATCTTTTGTAGCCTCTAAATAGAATTTTAGAGCACGGACTACGTCCAAATTGTGTAACAAACGTTCCTTCTTTGAAACTGGATTCGGACATAAAGAAGGTACAACTATCTCCTGGTTAATATTTTTATTAGAAACAACCTTTGGAAGAAAACCAGGCTTAGTACGCAAAACCACCTTATCTGCATGGAACACCAGATAGGGCGGAGAACACTGCAAAGCAGATAATTCTGAAACTCTTCTAGCAGAAGAAATTGCAACCAAAAACAAAACTTTCCAAGATAGTAACTTAATATCTATGGAATGCAAAGGTTCAAACGGAACCCCTTGAAGAACTGAAAAGAACTAGATTTAGACTCCAGGGAGAAGTCAGAGGTCTGTAAACAGGCTTGATCCTAACCAGAGCCTGAACAAATGCCTGAACATCTGGCACAGCTGCCAGTCTTTTGTGTAGTAAGACAGATAAAGCAGAGATCTGTCCCTTTAGAGAACTTGCAGATAATCCTTTCTCCAAACCTTCTTGTAGAAAGGAGAGAATCTTAGGAATTTTTATCTTATTCCATGGGAATCCTTTGGATTCACACCAACAGATATATCTTTTCCATATTTTATGGTAAATCTTTCTAGTTACCGGTTTTCTGGCTTGAACCAGAGTATCTATCACAGAATCTGAAAACCCACGCTTTGATAGAATCAAGCGTTCAATCTCCAAGCCGTGAGCTGGAGGGAGACCAGATTTGGATGTTTGAATGGACCCTGAACAAGAAGGTCCTGTCTCAAAGGTAGCTTCCATGGTGGAACCGATGACATATTCACCAGGTCTGCATACCAAGTCCTGCGTGGCCACGCAGGAGCTATCAAGATCACCGAGGCCCTCTCCTGTTTGATCCTGGCTACCAGCCTGGAAATGAGAGGAAACGGTGGGAACACATAAGCTAGGTTGAAGGTCCAAGGTGCTACTAGTGCATCCACTAGAGTCGCCTTGGGATCCCTGGATCTGGACCCGTAACAAGGAACCTTGAAGTTCTGATGAGACGCCATCAGATCCATGTCTGGAATGCCCCATAATTGAGTCAACTGGGCAAAGATCTCCGGGTGGAGTTCCCACTCCCCCGGATGGAATGTCTGACGACTCAGATAATCCGCTTCCCAGTTTTCCACACCTGGGATGTGGATCGCAGATAGGTGGCAGGAGTGATCCTCCGCCCATTGAATTATTCTGGTCACTTCTTTCATCGCCAGGGAACTCCTTGTTCCCCCCTGATGATTGATATACGCAACGGTCGTCATGTTGTCTGATAGCCCATATTAAGCCCTTTATTCTGTTTGAGACTAAGAAAATGGCTTACCGGTCCCCATGAGGGGAAATGACAGCCTTCCAGCATTACATAGTCTTGTTAGAAATATGGCTAGTCATACCTTAAGCAGAAAAGTCTGCTAACTGTTTCCCCCAACTGAAGTTACTTCATCTCACAGTCCTATGTGGAAACAGCAATCGATTTTAGTTACTGTCTGCTAAAATCATCTTCCTCTCACAAACAGAAATCTTCATCCTTTTCTGTTTCAGAGTAAATAGTACATACCAGCACTATTTTAAATAACAAACACTTGATAGAAGAATAAAAAACTACATTTAAACACCAAAAACTCTTAACCATCTCCGTGGAGATGTTGCCTGTGCAACGGCAAAGAGAATGACTGGGGTGGGCGGAGCCTAGGAGGGACTATATAGCCAGCTTTGCTGGGACTCTTTGCCATTTCCTGTTGGGGAAGAGATATTCCCACAAGTAAGGATGACGCCGTGGACCGGACACACCAATGTTGGAGAAACACTGGTTAAAAGGGACATGAAACCCAAATTTTTTCTTTCATTATTTAGAAAGAGCATGCGATTTTAAACAACTTTCTAATTTAGTTCTATTATCTAATTTGCTTCATTCTCTTGATATACTTTGCTGAAAAGCATATCTAGATAGGCTCAGTAGCTGCTGATTGGTGGATGCACATAGATGGCTCGTGTGATTGGCTCACCCATGTGCATTGCTATTTCTTCAACAAAAGATATCTAAAGAATGAAGCAAATTAGATAATAGAAGTTAATTGGAATGTTGTTTAGAATTGTATTCTCTACCTAAATAATGAAAGAAAGAAAAAATTGGGTTTAGTGTCCCTTTAAGATAAAGCACAAAATTAAAAAAAAAATTAAAAAAGGCACCATTCACCCTAAATTTTCTTCAATTTTATTTGTTCTCAATGATCTATTTTATCTGCTGGAGTATATTAAAGTGTTTACAAATATCTCCTTTACTTTTATTTCAGCATTTGAAATAGCTGATTTAACCTATAGTATCCCTACATATACTGAAACTTTCTATACTTAAATAAATATAGGCTATTGACAAACTATGTAAACACAGCCGGCAGAAGAAAATTACAGCCCCAGTGGGAGGCAGGCGAGATGATAGAGGGAAAAATTGTAAATTAACATTTTATTACTTAACTCACATAAGTATTGGGATTTAGTATACAAACAAATATAAAATAAAGGGAGCATGTGTGTGTGTGTGCAGAAAGAGATAAGAAAAGGAAATCTGATCTTCCTGCAAGCTCAACCTATTTAATGGGTTGTGGTGTCAAAGAACAAAACTAGCTATTTCAAATACAAAAATAAGCCCAAAGAAGCAATTTCTCATACATTTTATACTCTGCAGCTGGTAGAGCAATAATTGGAAACATATTAAGGGAAAATTAATTTTACAGTATACTGCCCCTTTAAACGGCTGTTAGAAAATGAAAACACATAAATACCATCAATTTGCTCAATTTAATAATACATTTTTTGGGGCATTCCCAGACAGTCTGACACTGCCGACTTATTGAAGGTTAATAGGAATATTGCACTGTAAACATATCTTCCCTTTAATGTGTTCCCAAAGATCCATTTTACCTGCTGGTGTGTAGTAAAAGGGACATGAAACACAATTTTCTTCTTTCATGAATTAGACAGAGCATGCAATTTTAAACAACTTTCCAATGTACTTTTATTGTCTAATTTGCTTCATTCTCTTGCTATACTTTGTTGAAAAGCATATCTAAATATGCTCAATAGCTGCTGATTGGTGGCTGCACAGATGCCTCTTGTGATTGACTCACCCATGTGCAGTGCTATTTCTTCAACAAAGGATACCTAAAGAATGAAGCAAGTTTGAATGTTGTCGAAAATCAGCTAGATTACAAGTTTTGAGCGCTATAGGAATTTTAACAACCGCCACAAAAGCGGCGTTATTTCACCTCCCTATAGCACTGGTATTACAGGTTTTGAAAAAGCAGGCTTGCGCGGGCGAAATGGTTGCGTCAAGCTCCATACCGCACTGAAATCAAGCGCTGCTTTGACGTGCTCAATTTCCCCATAGACATCAATGGGGAGAGCCGGCAAAAAAAAAGCCTAACACCTGCGATTGCGGAAACAAAAGCTCTGTAAGGCAGCCCCATTGATGTCTATCGGGAAAAAGAAAATGTTTAAACCTAACACCCTAACATAAACCCTACGTCTAAACACCCCTAATCTGCTGCCCCCAACATCGCCGCCACCTACATAATGTTATTAACCCATAATCTGCCTCCATCTACATAAAACTATTAACCCCTAATCTGCCGCTCCCAATGTCGCCGCCACTATACTAAAGTTATTAACCCTTAAACCTCTGGCCTCCCACATCACTACCACTAAATAAATCCATTAACCCCCTAAACCTAACCCTAACGCCAACTAATTAAAATAATAAAAATATAGCTAAATTAAATTTACAATTATTAACTAAATAAACCTATTAACCTCTAAACCGCAAGCCCCCCCCACATCGCAACAAGCTAAATTAAACTATATTAACCCCCCTAACTTTAACATAATTAAAATAGAGCTAAACTAAATTTACAATTATTAACTAAATAATACCTATTTAAAACTAAATACTTACTTACCTGTGAAATAAAACCTAAGCTAGCTACAATATAACTAATAGTTATATTGTATCTAGCTTAGGTTTTTATTTTTATTTTACAGGTAAGGTAGACTAGTTAGTAAATAGTTATTAACTATTTAAAAACTACCTAGTTAAAATAAATACAAACTTACCTGTGAAATAAAACCCTGCCTTACACTAAAACCTAAAATTAAAAAAAAACAAAAAAACACTAAAATTACTAAAAATAAACCAAATTACATAAAAAAAAAAACACGAAACAAATTATCAAAAATAAAAAATTACACCTAATCCAATAGCCCTATCAAAATAAAAAGCCCCCCCAAAATAAATAAAAAAGCCTAGCCTACAATAAACTACCAATGGCCCTTAAAAGGGCCTTTTGTAGGGGGCATTGCCCCAAAGAAATCAGCTCTTTTACCTGTAAAAAAAAAAAAATACAAACACCCCCCAACAGTTAAACTCATCACCCCCACAACCAACCCCCCAAATAAATACTATCTAAAAAAAAAACTAAGCTCCCCATTGCCCTGAAAAGGGCATTTGTATGGGCATTGCCCTTAAAAGGGCATTTAGCTCTTTTACATGCCCAGACCCTAAACTAAAAATAAAACCCACCCAAAAAACCCTTAAATAAACACTAAACCCCGACGATCCACTTACAGTTATTGAAGTCCCGCTTGAAGGATCCATCCAGCCGGCAAGAAGTCTTCATCCAGGCGGCCTCTTCGATCTTCATCCAGCCGGCAAAGTCCTCATCCAGGTGGCAAGAAGTCTTCATCCAGACGGCATCTTCTATCTTCATTCATCCGGCGCAGAGTGGATCCATCCTGAAGACATCCGGTGCGGAGCATCCTCTTCATACGGTCGCCGCCGTAAACAGGAACTTCAATGCAAGTGACGTCATCCAAGATGGCGTCCCCTGCATTCCTATTGGCTGAAAGATTTCAATCAGCCAATAGGATTTGAGCAGCTCTCATCCTATTGGCTGTTCCAATCAGCCAATAGGATTGAGCTCTCATCCTATGACGTCACTTGCATTGAAGTTCCAGTTTACGGCGGCGACCATATGAAGAGGATGCTCTGCGCCGGATGTCTTCAGGATGGACCCGCTCCGCGCCAGATGGATGAAGATCGAAGAGGCCGTCTGGATGAAGACTTCTTGCCAGCTGGATAGATCCTTTAAGAGGGACTTCAATAACTGTAAGTGGATAGTCGGGGGTTAGTGTTAGGTTTATTTAAGGTTTTTTTGGGTGGGTTTTATTTTTAGTTTAGGGTCTGGGCATGTAAAAGAGCTAAATGCCCTTTTTTTAGATAGTTATTTTATTTGGGGGGGGTTGGTTTAACTGATGGGGGGTGTTTGTATTTTTTTTTTTTTTTACAGGTAAAAGAGCCGATTTCTTTGGGGCCATGCCCCAACAAAAGGCCCTTTTAAGGGCCATTGGTAGTTTATTGTAGGCTAGGGTTTTTTTTATTTTGATAGGGCTATTAGATTAGGTGCAATTCTTTTTTATTTTTGATAATTTGATTTGGTTTATTAAAGCGGCGGTGGTGGCGGACGGCAGATTAGGGGTTAATAATATTTAAATAGTGTTTGCGATGCGGGAAGGCGGCGGTTTAGGGGCTAATAGGTTTATTAAAGTGGCGACGATGTCGGGGAGCGGCAGAATAGGGGTTAATAAATTTATTATAGTGTTTGCAATGCGGGAGGGCCTCGGTTTAGGGGTTAATAGGTAGTTTATGGGTGTTAGTGTACTTTTGAACACTTTAGTTGTGAGTTTTATGCTACAAAGCTGTATCATAAAACTCATAACTGCTGACTTTAGATGGCGGTACGGATCTCGTCAGTATAGGGTGTACCGCTCACTTTTTGGCCTCCCAGGCAAACTCGTAATACCGGCGCTATGGGAGTCCCATTGAAAAAGGACTTTTTTTATAAGTGCAGTACTGACGTTGTGTGACAGGCTAAAAGGTGTGCGGTATACCTGCAAGGCTTGTTATAGCAGCGTTAGGAAAAAGCAGCGTTATGGGCCATAACGCTGCTTTTTCAATCATAACGGCAAACTCGTAATCTAGCTGATATGTGAATCATGAAAGAAAATTTTGGGGTTTCATGTCCCTTTACATTTATTACAAATAGCTATTTTACCTTTATTTTATCATTTGAAATGTCTGCTGTTGCTTGTTTAAACCAAATTCGTATACTGAAAATTTCCGTACTATAGTATTGGATATACTATACAATAAGAGACAGCAGCAGAAATCAACCTCCCATTGGGGATAGGAGAGAAAAAGAGAGCCTAGTCCATACGAAATGGTGTTCCTGTAGATAACTTGAATACAATAAACTTTAATTAGCTGCCATCCTAAGTGCATTGTCCCTTTAATGAACCTAGCAAGCAGAAAAATTGTCACAACAATAACCTGAATATTACAGAACACTGTCTCTTATCTAAAAGTATTGTACACACAATCATTCAAAATTATTTTCGATCACAATAAATAGTAACAGTACTACAAAATAAAGTTTAATTTTTTTATTTATTTATATCACATTTTGTACAAAGTATTGTGTAAATATCATATTGATATATGCCTTTAAGCACGTTTATTTGGAATTCCCAGCGGTCGCACAGTCTCCAGCATTGTACTACAGCTCTACAGTTATTTACCAGCCAGCTGTACTATGTGCATCCTCTCACATCCTGTTACTGACTGTTTGCTTAACATGCCACACCTTTTGTTAAAGAATGAGATAGCCCAAGGTTTCTCTGTGCATTACAACACTGCAGACGACATGTCATACAAAATAATCAGCATTACAACACTGCAGACGACATGTCATACAAAATAATCAGCATTACAACACTGCAGGCAGGTCATACAAAATAATCAGCATTACAACACTGCAGACATGACATACAAAATAATCAGCATTACAACACTGCAGACATGACAAAATAATCAGCATTACAACACTGCAGGCATGACACAAAATAATCAGCATTACAACACTGCAGACATCATACAAAATTATCTGCTGTTATCATACACAATCTGTAGACAACTGTATGTTATGTTCTCACATCTCGTGTGCCTATAAAAACATTTTTATAAAGCATTAGCAATGCACTAAACCGACTATCCCCGGTGAAACCTCAGCCATGTTTTCCTGGACACTTATGAGTTATACATGCTGCAGGGAGGAACATGTATTGCACTGTACATATGTGTAACTTATAATTGTCCCGGAAAACATGGCTGAGGTGGCAATCCTATGCAGTCCCCATGCAAATAATTTAAAATCTAAAATGCAAATAAGAAGTTGTACCCAAACAAATGTTTTGTGGCTCCTGAGCTGGCGTGGCCAGAGGATGTGGCTACTCACATATGCTCACCTGCTGTGCCCGCTTGGCAGCAGCATTAAACTGGGGCTCCTAAATAAGACTTTTACTTTGTGTTTATCCAATTTCAGGCCCACTGGAATAGATTCAAATGACCATAATAGGACAGTAAACCCTGAATAAAAGTTTGTGCATTATTTCCTTCATGTAGCTATAAGGTTTGTGCATTACAGCTTAATTTTGACTTGTATATCACTTTAATATATATATATATATCTGATACAAGGGGAATTGCTTATAAATACACAGCCCACAGGTCACCATCAAAGTCTAATTTGTATCTGTGAGGTTTATAAGTGCTATGTAGGTTAGGGACAATATTTTGAACTGGTGTGTGTGTGTGTGTGTGTGTGTGTGTGTGTGTGTGTGTGTGTGTGTGTGTGTGTGTGTGTGTGTGTGTGTGTGTGTGTAAAAAAAACACACACATATAGAGAGGGAAAAAAAAAAATACCTACATTATAATTGTACAAATTATTGCATCAATTATAGCTGCACAGTGCATAAATAAAAATAATTTATAAAGTTAGCTATCATTTGCAGTCTATCACTCTCTCTATACAGGATTATCTTTTGTGTACGGTCACATGATATGGTTTCTTGCAGACGGCAAATTTGTTTATCAGAGAACTGCCGGAGGTGAAAAACATAGTTCCAGAAGTTACTTCTCTTACAACAAAGCATATTTACATATACCTTCCAGCCAAGCCAGAAGATCACATAAAGATGCAAAATGCTTTCTACTGGAAATGCACAGGGAGGGGCATTGCAAATTTACAGGGATTGTGGCAGTAGGTTTCTAGAGGCAACTCATCAATCAGTGTTTGCTTATTAATTTGTAAAATAAACAACTAACTAGAAGGCAGATGTCATTTCTTAGAGAATACTGCACTGTGCTCAGGGATTTCAGGTAAATGTAGCCAGTGCCTAACCCTGTAGACTAGGGAGGGATTAGAGATCATAATGAGTCTCAGATAAAATCCGGAAGATTAATGATGCACAGGCTAATGTATGCAATAACATACACAGATTTTATAAATCTGGGGGTTTTAGTTTTTGCATTAATGCCTTTAAGGTTTAAAAGCCAAGCATGCAGATTACGTTAAAGGGACATAAAACTGCAAAAAGAAAATACTATGGGCCAGATTACGAGTGGAGCAAAAATGAACTCTTCAGCTCAATCGTTAAATGCGCTAGAAGTACGCTTTTTATGCTTGTCGGATTGAGCTCATATTACGAGTTGAAAGTAAAACTTTTTTCCCTCTTGCACTAACCTGACAAGTGCAAAAAGCCAAAGTTAAAATATTGCGTGCGCATTCACGTATTCCCCCATAAAAGTCAATGGAGAAAAAAAAAAAAAAAAAAAGTCGAAAAACCCCCCACTCTCGTGCAAACCTGATCGCATATTCTCATTTGCGCTAACCTGACATGGAAATAAGAATATTTCACATAACAGAATATGTTCTATTTATTCATAAATACATATGATTTTTTTTGGTTTTATATATATATATAGGAATATCTATTTAGAAATACATAGAACATATTCTGCTATGTGCAGAACATTGGAATGTGAAATATTTACACTAAATACATAGGGGCCTATCTATCAAGCTCCGAACAGCCCGTTATGAAGCAGCAGCCTAAAGACCCGCTGCTCCATAACCCTGCTCTGAGCAGGCGGACAGGAATTGCCGCAATTCAACCCGATCGAATACGATCGGGTTGATTGACACCTCCCTGCTGGCGGCCGCGAGTCAGCAGGGGGCGGCGTTGCACCAGCAGCTCTTGTGAGCTGCTGGTGCAATGCTGAATACGGAGAGCGTATTGCTCTCCGCATTCAGCGAGGTCTTGCGGACCTGATCCGCACTGTCGGATCAGGTGCGCAAGACCTTTCATAAATAGAGGCCATAGTTAAGACCTTTATTAAAAATAAATATTGCATAAATATGCTTTTTCATGTTTCCATCTACTTAACTGCAAAGGGCTCCAATGCACTTGTATATATGTCTATAAAAATAGTATGTAAATACATATGTACACATAGCTGCAAAGAGGGTAAACACATACGGGTCAATCACAATCCTTAAACTTATTATTAGCAACAAAAACTCACCATTAGTCTCTGGGGATTCTTCTAAACTAAAAGATTAAGATTGACTACCAGTGATAGTAAACTCCCCCCATTATAAAACAGATCTGGAATGTTAGGGATATTTTAAATGGAGTTTAATACAGCAGCTGTAATGAAGATGCACTGTAACTTACTTTTTAATATAGATATGAAATTCAAATGCTCCACCACCCACTTCAAAAGTCAGTTTTTCTGTGAGCTAAAAGGTGTGAACTGTTCTCCAATCAGCGTTATGGCCTCAAGGCACTTTTGTTGTAGCTAGAATGCTCATTGGATAACAATTCAAACTGTTAGCTCACAGAAAAACTGACTTTTGTATTGGGTGGTGGAGAGGTGGGACACAGCTAAGTGAGATTGGAGAAAGTCTCACTGTTCAGCTGACATTCTTCACTACAAGTTCATCTTGAACTCCTACTATGCTGCACTTATCCTCTCTAAAATGAATTACTTCTCTACTCACTTTCTTCAAACACAAAATATCTGTTCTCACTCCGCCCACCCCAACTTCCAATTACCCCTTCTCTCTCAGTTCAAGGTTTTTTTCTGCCACAAAAAAACGGATTCCATCAGAAATTAAATAATTTCTAAACCCTCCACCAGTCTCCAGCCCCTTAAAAATTCTGGTTCCTGATCCCTGGCTTGTTCTTGACTTCGCTGATCTTTGTGTCCCTGACCCTGGCTCGTCTGACTACTCGCTTTAATTCCTGACCCAGCTTGTCTGACTACCCCCACTGACTTGGACTCCTTATTTGTCATTTGGACTGTTATTATTTTTGGTTATTTTTTTTAATAACAGGTGTGATTAATTTAGCATTTCATGTCTTTGTCCGATTCCCTGACAATTGCTCAACAAGGCACGCTCCTAATTTTCAAAGTCTACTGTTCAGGGATGCATACAATGTGTGGTAACCTTTTCTTACCTCAGTCCCACCTCAGGGCAGGGCCCTCTACGCAATGGTCTCCTATACTCCAATGGTCTCCTTTGCATAGTATACCTATGTTATAGCACTGCAGAATCCATTGGCACTCTATAAATAACTAATAATAATAATAATAATAATAATAATAATAGCTCCAAGATGGTGATGCCCAGTATGTAGATGTGGAACATCAATATCCCTTGTAAGGGGTTAAAATAAAATAAGGGCTTTGAAGAATGCTGCTGGCACCAAAAAAAAAAAAAAAGGATCATACATCTGTAGTTGTACCCAGCAGTTTAATGTCCCTTTTAATGAGAAACAAAAATATTATAATCAGAGGATACAAAATGAGGATGCCTGTTAAAGGGACATAAATATATCACTGCATTCCTCTTGTTCAAATAGATTTGTAAGAAATAAGCAAACGTAATTGTCTGTTTCCTGATTCAGTCTTATGACCGTCTAACATAAGAAAGTCATTAGAAATATCACTTAGCAAAAGAGAACTTAGTATTATTACAAAAGCATGTAAAATACTGTACTAGTTTTCTGTTCACTGAAAATGTAGCATTATCATAGCTACACACGTGAGCCATCATATCCAGGGCAGTGAAGGGACAAAACAGGCTACACAACGTGCACTAAATGTAACACGTATCCCAGTTTAAATACCATAAAACATTTAACTTATGAAACACACTTTTAATAGTGTCTCTTGTGCCAAGAGGAACAAAATAGTAGTAACCCCACTGGGTGCCTCCTGTGCCAGGGTGAAAGAGAGTGACATGATAGTAATCCCACTGGGTGCCTCCTGTGCCAGGGTGAAAGAGAGTGACATGATAGTAATCCCACTGGGTGCCTCCTGTGCCAGGGTGAAAGAGAGTGACATGATAGTAACCCCACTGGGTGCCTCCTGTGCCAGGGTGAAAGAGAGGGACATGCCAGCAACCCCACTGGGTGCCTCCTGTGCCAGGGTGAAAGAGAGGGACATGCCAGCAACCCCACTGGGTGCCTCCTGTGCCAGGGTGAAAGAGAGTGACATGATAATAACCCCACTGGGGGAGATAGATAGAGAGACACACACACACACACACACAATAGTAACTACAGTGGCTGCCTCCTGTGCCAGGATAAAAAAGAGAGACATGATAGTAGCCACACTGAGTGCCTCCTGTGCCAGGGTGAAGGAGAGAAACATGATAGTAGCCACACTGGGTGCCTCCTTTGCCAGGGTGAAGGAGATTGACGCATGATAGTAGGCACACTGGGTGGCGCCTGTGCAAGGGGGAAGGAGAGAGAGATGATAGTAGGCACACTGGGTGCCTCCTGTGCCAGGGTGAAGGAGAGAGAGAACATAGTAACCACACTGAGTGCCTCCTGTGCCAGGGTGAAGGAGATATGATAGTAGCCACACTGGGTGCCTCCTGTGCCAGGGTGAAAGAGAAAGACATGATAGTAGCCACAGTGGGTGCCTCCTGTGCCAGGGTGAAGGAGAGAGACATGATAGTAGCCACAGTGGGTGCCTCCTTTGCCAGGGTGAAGGAGAGAGACACACATGATAGTAGGCACACTGGGTGGCGCCATTGCAAGGGGGAAGGAGAGGAGAGGAGAGGAGAGGAGAGAGGATAGTAGGCACACTGCCTCCTGTGCCAGGGTGGAGAGAGATATGGTGAAAGAGAGAGACATAGTAGCCACACTGGGTGCCTCCTGTGCCAGGGTGAAAGAGAGAGACATAGTAGCCACACTGGGTGCTTCCTGTGCCAGGATAAAAGAGATAACAAGCTGATAGTAACAACACTGGGTGCCTCCTGTGCCAGGGTGAAGGAGAGAGACAGGATAGTAGCCACACTGGGTGCCTCATGTGCCAGGTTGAAGGAGAGAGATGATAGTAACTGCAATGGGTGCCTCATATGCCAGGATAAAAGAGCTAACAAGCTTATAGTAACCACAATGGGTGCCTCATGTGCCAGGGTAAAGGAGAGAGATGATAGTAACCACACTTGGTGCCTCATGTGCCAGGGTAAAGGAGAGAGATGATAGTAACTGCAATGGGTGCCACATGTGCCAGGGTGAAGGAGAGAGGCGATATTAGACCCTTAGGCCTAGATTTGGAGTTCGGCGGTAGTCGTCAAAACCAGCGTTAGAGGCTCCTAACGCTGGTTTTGGCCGCCCGCTGGTATTTGGAGTCAGTGATTAAAGGGTCTAACGCTCACTTTTCAGCCGCGACTTTTCCATACCGCAGATCCCCCTACGCCAATTGCGTATCCTATCTTTTCAATGGGATCTTCCTAACGCTGGTATTTAGAGTCGTTTCTGAAGTGAGCGTTAGAGCTCTAACGACAAGACTCCAGCCGCCTGAAAATAGCAGGAGTTAAGAGCTTTCTGGCTAACGCCGGTTCATAAAGCTCTTAACTACTGTACCCTAAAGTACACTAACACCCATAAACTACCTATGTACCCCTAAACCGAGCTCCCCCCACATCGCCGCCACTCGATTAAATTTTTTAACCCCTAATCTGCCGACCGCCACCTACGTTATACTTATGTACCCCTAATCTGCTGCCCCTAACCCCGCCGACCCCTGTATTACATTTATTAACCCCTAACCTGCCCCCCACAACGTCGCCGCCAGCTACTTAAAATAATTAACCCCTAATCTTCCGACCGCAAAGCGCCGCCACCTACGTTATCCCTATGTACCCCTAATCTGCTACCACTAACACCGCCGACCCCTATATTATATTTATTAACCCCTAATCTGCCCCCCTCTACATCGCCGACACCTGCCTACACTTATTAACCCCTAATCTGCCGAGCGGACCTGAGCGCTACTATAATAAAGTTATTAACCCCTAATCCGCCTCACTAACCCTATCATAAATAGTATTAACCCCTAATCTGCCCTCCCTAACATCGCCGACACCTAACTTCAATTATTAACCCCTAATCTGCCGAGCGGAGCTCACCGCTATTCTAATAAATGTATTAACCCCTAAAGCTAAGTCTAACCCTAACACTAACACCCCCCTAAATTAAATATAATTTTAATCTAACGAAATAAATTAACTCTTATTAAATAAATTATTCCTATTTAAAGCTAAATACTTACCTGTAAAATAAATCCTAATATAGCTACAATATAAATTATAATTATATTATAGCTATTTTAGGATTAATATTTATTTTACAGGCAACTTTGTAATTATTTTAACCAGGTACAATAGCTATTAAATAGTTAAGAACTATTTAATAGTTACCTAGTTAAAATAATAACAAATTTACCTGTAAAATAAATCCTAACCTAAGATATAATTAAACCTAACACTACCCTATCAATAAAATAATTAAATAAACTACCTACAATTAACCTAACACTACACTATCAATAAATTAATTAAACACAATTCCTACAAATAAATACAATTAAATAAACTGGCTAAAGTACAAAAAATAAAAAAGAACTAAGTTACAAAAAAAAAAAAAATATTTACAAACATAAGAAAAATATTACAACAATGTTAAACTAATTACACCTACTCTAAGCCCCCTAATAAAATAACAAAGCCCCCCAAAATAAAAAATTCCCTACCCTATTCTAAATTAAAAAAGTTACAAGCTCTTTTACCTTACCGGCCCTGAACAGGGCCCTTTGCGGGGCATGCCCCAAGAATTTCAGCTCTTTTGCCTGTAAAAGAATAAATACAATACCCCCCCCCCCAACATTACAACCCACCACCCACATACCCCTAATCTAACCCAAACCCCCCTTAAATAAACCTAACACTAAGCCCCTGAAGATCTTCCTACCTTGTCTTCACCATCCAGGTATCACCGATCCGTCCTGGCTCCAACATCTTCATCCAACCCAAGCGGGGGTTGGCGATCCATCATCCGGTGCTGAAGAGGTCCAGAAGAGGCTCCAAAGTCTTCCTCCTATCCGGCAAGAAGAGGACATCCGGACCGGCAAACATACTCTCCAAGCGGCATCTTCGATCTTCTTCCATCCGGTGCGGAGCGGGTCCATC
The DNA here is from genome assembly GCF_027579735.1 of Bombina bombina. Taxonomy (NCBI): domain Eukaryota; kingdom Metazoa; phylum Chordata; class Amphibia; order Anura; family Bombinatoridae; genus Bombina; species Bombina bombina. The sequence continues at coordinate 103,922,069 of NC_069501.1, forward strand.
TTGAAGCAGGCGACGCGGATCCATCCTCTTCTTCCGTTGTCTCCCGACTAATGACGGTTCCTTTAAGGGACGTCATCCAAGATGGCGTCCCTCGAATTCCGATTGGCTGATAGGATTCTATCAGCCAATCGGAATTAAGGTAGGAATTTTCTGATTGGCTGATGGAATCAGCCAATCAGAATCAAGTTCAATCCGATTGGCTGATCCAATCAGCCAATCAGATTGAGCTCGCATTCTATTGGCTGTTCCGATCAGCCAATAAAATGCGAGCTCAATCTGATTGGCTGATTGGATCAGCCAATCGGATTGAACTTGATTCTGATTGGCTGATTCCATCAGCCAATCAGAAAATTCCTACCTTAATTCCGATTGGCTGATAGAATCCTATCAGCCAATCGGAATTTGAGGGACGCCATCTTGGATGACGTCCCTTAAAGGAACCGTCATTAGTCGGGAGACAACGGAAAAAGAGGATGGATCCGCGTCGCCTGCTTCAAGATGGACCCGCTCCGCACCGGATGGAAGAAGATCGAAGATGCCGCTTGGAGAAGATGTTTGCCGGTCCGGATGTCCTCTTCTTGCCGGATAGGAGGAAGACTTTGGAGCCTCTTCTGGACCTCTTCAGCACCGGATGATGGATCGCCAACCCCCGCTTGGGTTGGATGAAGATGTTGGAGCCAGGACGGATCGGTGATACCTGGATGGTGAAGACAAGGTAGGAAGATCTTCAGGGGCTTAGTGTTAGGTTTATTTAAGGGGGGTTTGGGTTAGATTAGGGGTATGTGGGTGGTGGGTTGTAATGTTGGGGGGGGGGGTATTGTATTTATTCTTTTACAGGCAAAAGAGCTGAAATTCTTGGGGCATGCCCCGCAAAGGGCCCTGTTCAGGGCTGGTAAGGTAAAAGAGCTTTTACCTTTTTTAATTTAGAATAGGGTAGGGAATTTTTTATTTTGGGGGGCTTTGTTATTTTATTAGGGGGCTTAGAGTAGGTGTAATTAGTTTAAAATTGTTGTAATATTTTTCTTATGTTTGTAAATATTTTTTTTTTTTTGTAACTTAGTTCTTTTTTATTTTTTGTACTTTAGCTAGTTTATTTAATTGTATTTATTTGTAGGAATTGTGTTTAATTAATTTATTGATAGTGTAGTGTTAGGTTAATTGTAGGTAATTGTAGGTAGTTTATTTAATTATTTTATTGATAGGGTAGTGTTAGGTTTAATTATATCTTAGGTTAGGATTTATTTTACAGGTAAATTTGTTATTATTTTAACTATTTTAGCTATTAAATAGTTCTTAACTATTTAATAGCTATTGTACCTGGTTAAAATAAATACAAAGTTACCTGTAAAATAAATATAAATCCTAAAATAGCTATAATATAAATATAATTTATATTGCAGCTATATTAGGATTTATTTTACAGGTAAGTATTTAGCTTTAAATAGGAATCATTTATTTAATAAGAGTTAATTTATTTCGTTAGATGTAAATTATATTTAAGTTAGGGGGGTGTTAGTGTTAGGGTTAGACTTAGCTTTAGGGGTTAATACATTTATTAGAATAGCGGTGAGCTCCGCTCGGCAGATTAGGGGTTAATAATTGAAGGTAGGTGTCGGCGATGTTAGGGAGGGCAGATTAGGGGTTAATACTATTTATGATAGGGTTAGTGAGGCGGATTAGGGGTTAATAACTTTATTATAGTAGCGCTCAGGTCCGCTCGGCAGATTAGGGGTTAATAAGTGTAGGCAGGTGTCGGCGACGTTGAGGGGGGCACATTAGGGGTTAATAAATATAATATAGGGGTCGGCGATGTTAGGGCAGCAGATTAGGGGTACATAGGGATAACGTAGGTTGCGGCGGTTTACGGAGCGGCAGATTAGGGGTTAAAAAAAATATGCAGGGGTCAGCGATAGCGGGGGCGGCAGATTAGGGGTTAATAAGTGTAAGGTTAGGGGTGTTTAGACTCGGGGTACATGTTAGGGTGTTAGGTGCAGACGTAGGAAGTGTTTCCCCATAGGAAACAATGGGGCTGCGTTAGGAGCTGAACGCTGCTTTTTTGCAGGTGTTAGGTTTTTTTTCAGCTCAAACAGTCCCATTGTTTCCTATGGGAGAATCGTGCACGAGCACGTTTTTGAGGCTGGCCGCGTCCGTAAGCAACTCTGGTATCGAGAGTTGCATTTGCGGTAAAAATGCTCTACGCTCCTTTTTTGGAGCCTAACGCAGCATTTGTTTGAATTCTCGATACTAGAGTTAAATTTATGGTGCGGCCAGAAAAAAGCCCGCGGAGCGTTAACAGCCCTTTTACCGCCAAACTCCAAATCTAGGCCTTAGTGACTAGACCATTTTTCAATGTTCTTACCGTTAAGGACCAGGGCTGTTTTTATATTTCTGCGGTGTTGGTGTTTAGCTGTAATTTTCCTCTTACTCATTTACTGTACCCACACATTATATACCGCCATTAAATGGACTGTCTAAAGATACCATTATTTTCATCCTATATTATAAAAGACAAGAGTTTGTCTGAAGCCGTCATGCGCAGTTCAGACAAACTCTTGAAGCTGATCGCACGCGCACCCACCCGGCAGCAGCGCGAGGACCCGGCAGCACAGCTGATCAGTGAAACAAAGCAGCGCGAGGACGGAGAGAGAGAGAGAGAGAGAGAGAGAGAGAGAGAGAAAGAGAGAGAGAAAGAGAGAGAGAGAAAGAGAGAGAGAGAGAGAGAGAGAAAGAGAGAGAGAAAGAGAGAGAGAAAGAGAGAGAGAGAGAGAGAGAGAGAGAGAGAGAGAGAAAGAGAGAGAGAAAGAGAGAGAAAAAAAGAGAGAGAAAAAAAGAGAGAGAGAAAAAGAGAGAGAAAAAAAGAGAGAGAAAAAAAGAGAGAGAAAAAAAGAGAGAGAAAAAAAGAGAGAGAAAAAAAGAGAGAGAAAAAAAGAGAGAGAGAAAAAGAGAGAGAGAAAAAGAGAGAGAAAAAGAGAGAGAAAAAGAGAGAAAGAGAGAGAAAGAGAGAGAGAAAAAGAGAGAAAGAGAGAGAAAGAGAGAGAAAGAGAGAGAGAAAGAGAGAGAGAAAGAGAGAGAAAAAAAGAGAGAGAAAAAAAGAGAGAGAAAAAAAGAGAGAGAAAAAAAGAGAGAGAAAAAAAGAGAGAGAAAAAAAGAGAGAGAGAAAAAAAGAGAGAGAGAAAAAGAGAGAGAAAAAAAGAGAGAGAAAAAAAGAGAGAGAAAAAAAGAGAGAGAAAAAAAGAGAGAGAAAAAAAGAGAGAGAAAAAAAGAGAGAGAAAAAGAGAGAGAAAAAGAGAGAAAGAGAGAGAAAGAGAGAGAAAGAGAGAGAAAGAGAGAGAAAGAGAGAAAGAGAGAGAAAGAGAGAAAGAGAGAAAGAGAAAGAGAGACAACACGGCCCGTGTGAACGGGCTTTAGGACTAGTCATATCATAATTTACTATAATAAAAAAAAAAAAAAAAAAAAAGATTTTCTAACTTTGACCCCCAAAATCTTACGCATCTACAACCAAAAAACTCCCATGCTAAATAGTTTCTAAATTTTGTTCTGAGTTTAGAAATACACAAATGTTTACATGTTCTTTGATATTTTTTTTTCCAAGTTAAAGGGCAATAAGCACAAATAGCACTTTGCTATTTCAAAACCATTTTTTTCCCCTCAAAATTAGCAAAAGTTAAATTTTAAACACTGATATATGTCAATAGTCCCTGAATAACCCTTCACATATTTTTTTTTGTAGATAAACCCCAAGTATTGATCTAGGCCCATTTTGGTATATTTCATGCCACCATTTCACTAGCAAATGCGATCAAATTTAAAAAAAAAAAAAAAAAAAAAAAAAAAAAAAAGGGTTCACTTTTTCACAAACTTTAGGTTTCTTACTGAAATTATTTACAAACAGCTTGTGCAATTATTGCACAAATGGTTGTAAATGCTTCTCTGGGATCCCCTTTGTTCAGAAATAGCAGACATATATGGTTTTAGCATTGCTTTTTGTTAATTAGAAGCATAGCTGTGCACCACACTTGTATTATGCCCAGCAGTGAAGGGGTTAATTAGGTAACTTGTAGGGTTAATTTTAGCTTTAGTGTAGAGATTAGCCTCCCATCTGACACATCCCAAACCTTGATCCCTCTCAAACAGCTCTCTTCCATCCCCCAATTGGGGGGGGGGGGGTTAAGATAGATAGATGATAGAGATATAGATAGATAAAGAGATTATATATATATATATATATATATATATATATATATATATATATATATATATATATATATATATATATATATATATATATATATATATATATATATATACACATACACACACACACACACACACATCTGGCAGATGCCTGCCAGTACCCAGTTTGCTATAAATTATTATTATTTTTTTCTATTAAAAAAAGGAAATTTATGCTTACCCGATAAATTTATTTCTTTTACGATATGACGAGTCCACGGATTTCATCCTTACTTATGGGATTACTCCTCCTGGTCAGCAGGAGGAGGCAAAGAGCTCCACAGCAGAGCTGTATATATAGCTCCTCCCTTCCCTCCCACTCCAGTCATTCAACCGAAGTTAGGAAGAGAAAGGAAAAGCCAAGGAGCAGAGGTGACTGAAGTTTAACAAAAATAAAGACCTGTCTTAGAAAATGACAGGGTGGGCCGTGGACTTGTCATATCGTAAAAGAAATACATTTATCAGGTAAGCATAAATTTCCTTTTCTTTTACAAGCTATGACGAGTCAAAGGATTTCATCCTTACTTATGGGATACAATACCAAAGCTATAGGACACGGATGAAAGGGAGGGACAAGACAGGAACCTAAATGGAAGGCACCACTGCTTGAAGAACTTTTCTCCCAAAAACAGCCTCGGACTAGGCAAAAGTATCAAATTTGTAAAATTTGGAAAAAGTGTGAAGAGACGACCAAGTTGCAGCCTTGCAAATCTGTTCAACAGAAGCATCATTTTTAAATGCCCAAGAGGAAGCCACAGCCCTAGTGGAATGAGCCGTAATTCTTTCAGGAGGCTGCCGTCTAGCAGTCTCATAAGCAAGACGGATGATACTCTTCAACCAAAAAGAAAGAGAGGTAGCCGTAGCTTTCTGACCCCTACGCTTCCCTGAAAATACAACGAACAGAGAAGACGATTGACGAAAATACTTATTGGCCTGTAAGTAAAACTTCAGGGCACGAACCACGTCCAAGTTATGTAACAGACGCTCCTTCTTAGAAGAAGGATTAGGACACAAGGAAGGAACAACAATTTCCTGATTAATATTCTTATTAGAAACAACCTTAGGAAGGAAACCAGGTTTAGTACGTAAGACCACCTTATCAGAATGGAAAAATAAGATAAGGAGAATCACATTGTAAAGCTGAAAGCTAAGAAACTCTGCGAGCAGAAGAAATAGATATTAAGTTGCTATCTTGGAAAGTTTTATTTTTGGTTGCTAAGGAATGCATAGGTTCAAACGGAACCCCTTGAAGAACATTAAGCACTAAATTCAAACTCCAAGGAGGAGCAATTGGTCTAAATACAGGCCTGATTCTAGTTAGAGCCTGACAAAAAGATTGAACGTCTGGAACATCTGACACACGTTTGTGTAGCAGAATAAACAAAGCAGAAATCTATCCCTTTAAGGAACTTGCTGACAACCCTTTCTCCAATCCTTCTTGAAGAAAAGATAAAATCCTGGGAATCCTAACCCTACTCCATGAATAGCCCTTGGATTCGCACCAATAAAGATATGTACGCTACATCTTATGGTAAATCTTTCTAGTAACAGGCTTGCGTGCCTGAATCAAGGTATCAATGACCGAATCAGTGAACCCTCGCTTAGATAAAATCAAGCGTTCAATCTCCAAGCAGTCAGCTGCAGAGAAACTAGATTTGGATGATGGAAGGGTCCCTGAATGAGAAGGTCCTGCCTCAATGGAAGTTTCCACGGTGGTAGAGAGGACATGTCCACCAGATCTGCATACCAAGTTCTGCGCGGCCACGCAGGAGCGATTAGAATTACCAAAGCCCTCTCCTGTTTGATCCGTGCAATCACCCGGAGAAGGAGAGCAAACGGTGGAAACACATAAGCTAGGTTGAACGATCAAGGCACTGCCAAGGCGTCTATCAGTTCGGCCTGAGGATCCCTTGATATGGATCCGTATCTTGGGAGCTTGGCATTCTGAGACGCCATCAGATCCAATCCTGGTCTGCCCCACCTGAGAATCAGAGTGGCAAAGACCTCCGGATGGAGTTCCCATTCCCCCGGATGAAACGTCTGTCTGCTCAAAAAGTCTGCTTCCCAGTTGTCCACTCCTGGGATGTATATTGCTGACAGATAACAAGAGTGAGCCTCCGCCCACCGAATTATCTTGGATACTTCTGTCATCGCTAAGGAACTCCTTGTTCCTCCCTGATGATTGATGTAAGCCACAGTCGTGACGTTGTCCGACTGAAACCGGATGAATTTGGCCGAAGCCAACTGAGGCCAAGCCTGAAGCGCATTGAATATCGCTCTTAATTCTAGAATATTGATTGGGAGTAGAGACTCCGACCGAGTCCACACACCCTGAGCCTTCAGGGAATTCCAGATTGCACCCCAACCTAGGAGACTGGCGTCCATTGTTACTATCACCCAAGAGGGTCTGCGGAAGCACGTCCCCTGGGACAGATGATCCGGTGACAACCACCAAAGAAGAGAGTCTCTTGTCTTCTGATCTATCTGAGGAGACAAATTTGCAAAATCTCCATTCCACTGCCTGAGCATGCTCAGTTGTAGCGGTCCGAGATGAAAACGAGCAAAAGGAATGATGTCCATTGCCGCCACCATCAATCCAATTACCTCCATGCACTGAGCCACTGATGGTCGAGGATTGGACTGAAGGGTTCGGCATGTATTCAGAATCTTTAACTTTCTGACTTCCGTCAAAAAGATTTTCATGGATACAGAGTCTATTAGAGTTCCCAGGAAAGGAACCCTTGTCTGCGGAATTAATGAACTCTTTTCTAGATTCACTTTCCACCCGTGAGTCCTTAGAAAGGATAGGACAATGTCGGTATGAGACCATGTCAGCTGATAAGACGCCTGGAACAGAATATCGTCCAGATAAGGCGCCACTGCAATGCCCCGCGGTCTGAGAACCGCTAGCAGAGACCCTAAAACCTTCGTGAAGATCCTGGGTGCCGTGGCCAGCCCGAAGGGAAGGGCCACAAACTGAAAATGTTTGTCCAGAAAGGCAAACCTTAGGAACTGGTGATGATCTCTGTGGATAGGAATATGAAGATATGCATCCTTTAAATCCACGGTAGTCATATATTGACCCTCCTGGATCAATGGAAGAATTGTCCGAATAGTCTCCATCTTGAAGGATGGAACTCTGAGAAACTTGTTTAGACTTTTGAGCTCTAAAATGGGTCGGAACGTTCCCTCTTTTTTGGGAACTACAAAAAGATTTGAGTAAAACCCTTGTCCCTGCTCCTGTATTGGAACGGGTCAAATCACTCCCATAGTGGAGAGGTCTTTTACACAACGTAAGAACGCCTCTCTTTATCTGGTCTACAGACAATCGTGAAAGAAGAAACTTTCAAGACAACACTCACTGCCTAGGTAGGAGGCAGTCTATATAGATTGGCTAAGTGGGAATAGTCTAGCGCTACACACATAAATATATCTAAAGAAACAACCTTCCCCTTGGGAAGGAATTTTTGAACTCCAGCTGATACCCTTGAGACACGATTTCCAGTGTCCAAGGATCCTCAACTTCTCTTATCCAAGCCTGGACAAAGAGAGAAAGTCTGCCCCCAACTAGATCCGGTCCCGGATCGGGGGCCGCCCCTTCATGCTGTCTTTGGAGCAGCAGTGGGCTTCTTGAGTTGCTTACCCTTGTTCCAAGTCTGGTTGGGTCTCCAGATGGACTTGGCTTGTGCAAAATTCCCTTCCTGTTTAGCGGAAGAGGCAGAGGTGACATCCTTGAAATTTCGAAAGGAACGAAAATTACTTTGTCTACCCCTCTGCTTAGAAGTCTTATCCTGAGGTAGGAGATGACCCTTACCTCCCGTAATGTCAGAAATGATCTCTTTCAAGTCAGGTCCGAATAGAGTCTTACCCTTGAAAGGAATAGCCAAAAGCTTGGATTTAGAGGACACATCCGCAGACCAAGACTTTAACCATAAGGCTCTGCGTGCTAAAATGGAAAATCCTGCATACTTAGCCGACAATTTGGCGATCTGGAAAGCGGCATCCGTAACAAAAGAATTTGCCAGCTTAAGGGCCTTTATCCTATCCATAATTTCCTCTAAAAAAGTCTCAGTCTTAAGGGACTCCTCTAAAGCGTCAAACCAAAAGGCGGCCGCAGTTGTTACTGGTACAATGCAGGCAGTCGGTTGCAATAAATATCCCTAGTGAACAAAAAGCTTCTTAAGAAGACCCTCCAACTTTTTTTTTTTTTTTTTTTTAATATTTTTATTGAGATCCAAAATTGCATACAGCCAAACAAAAAGAAGTTATTTTACATAGAAACCAAAAAGGTAGTTACATACATCTGACATATTGCATCCAGACATAACACTAAGCAAGAAATAACCACATATACAATAAACAGTATATACATGCGTGGACATTTGTTAGAGAACATCCTTAGGTTTAATAGGAATCACAAACAATGAAACATAGAAATCTAGAACTTGAAATGAGAAGCTTTAAAGGGACAGTCAAGTCCAAAAAAAACTTTCATGTTTCAAATAGGGCATGTAATTTTAAACAACTTTCCAATTTACTTTTATCACCAATTTTGCTTTGTTCTTTTGGTATTCTTAGTTGAAAGCTAGACCTAGGAAGGCTCATATGATAATTTCTAAGCCCTTGAAGGCCGCCTCTAATCACATGCTTTTGTATTTGCTTTTCACAGCAAGGGAGAGCTAGTTCAGGTAAACCCTATAGATAACATTGTGAGCACGCCCGTGGATTGTGGCAGACACTGCACTAATTGGCTAAAATGAAAGTCAAAAGATAATAAATAAAATGTCATGTGATCAGGGGGCTGTCAGAAGATGTTTAGATACAAGTTAATCACAGAGGTAAAAAGTATATTATTATAACTGTGTTGGTTATGCAAAACTGGGGAATGGGTAATAAAGGGATTATCTATCTTTTAAAACAACAAAAATTCTGGTGTTGACTGTCCCTTTAAGTGACAAATATACCCATATATTCCAAATATCAGGTTGGTCTCTAGAATCTAGCTCATTCTGATTGGCCAAAAGTGTTATAGGGAAAGGGAAGGTCGTGGAAAAAGGTGAAGGAGTCATCACATGGGAGGTGGTGGGAAGGGCCCCTCCAACTTTTTATCCATAGGGTCTTTGAATGCACAACTGTCCTGGATAGGGATAGTCGTACGTTTAGCAAGGGTAGAAATAGCTCCCTCCACCTTAGGGATCGTTTGCCAAGAGTCCCGAACAGTGTCAGATATAGGGTACATCTTCTTAAAAATAGGGGAAGGAGAGAAAGGGATACCCGGTCTTTCCCATTCCCGAGTAACAATTTACGTCATTCTTTTAGGAACCGGAAAAACATCAGAGTAAGAAGGAATCTCTAAGTATTTATCCATCTTACACAATTTCTCTGGAGGTACTACAATAGAATCAGTCGTCCAGAGTCATCAAAACCTCCAGCAGTAACAGGCGGAGATGTTCAAGTTTAAATCTGAAGGACGTGACGTATGAATCTGTCTGGGGTAATGCACTCGCTGAGTCAGACAGTTCCCCCTCAGAAAGGGCCTCCCTACCCTCCACTTCAGATCCCTGGGAGGGTATATCGGAGATAGTCATCAAGTCATCAGAAGTCGCAGGAACCATATGGATTTCTGTCCTGCTGCGTTTGCCCTGTAATATTGGCAACTTAGATAACACTTCTGTGAGAAGAGATGACATAACTGCAGCCATATCCTGCAAGGTGAAAGAAGCAGACGCCGATGAAGAACATGGCGTCGCTTGAGCAGGCCTTTTAAAGGCTGTGATGCTTGGGAAGAAAGTTGCGGCATACCCTGAATCTCATCAGTTTGAGCACCTTCCTTAGACATATCTTTATTAAAAAATATCTTTTCTTTACACTGTAAGGCTCTCTCAACACAAGTGTCACAAAGTGTAACAGGGGGTTCCACAATGGCATCTAACAACATGGGACATGTATTTTGCTCAATGTCCTCCATAGTAGCAGATGCAAGGTACAGCTTGGTCCAGTCCCTTGTAGCAAACAGACTATTAGCAGATAACAGATGTACTGTGCCTTTAATTATTAAACGTTACTGTGCCTTTAATTATAAGACGTTTTTATGAAGCCCCAAACAGGACTGACAATAAAAGCAGTTAGGTGCGGATTAATTATGCGTACTCCACATCTGGGCCCTGTTCGTAAAAAATGCACCAGTCCCAGAGGCTCAAGTCACCCTGCCAAAGCTCCGCTGCGGCTCCTACCTGCCTCCGTGTGACAACCGATCCTCCGATCAGCGTGCCTAGGAACGTTTGTAGCTATCGAAAACAAACTGACTTAGGAGCTGCACAGAACACTTCCAAGCACTTGTTCACCGGGCCGTAACTGAGATGCAACAGCGCGCATAAGCGCGAAAAATCAAGCCCCGCCCATCGTGGGCGTCAACAAACACGGAACCCGGGAAAAAATAAAGTCATCTAAACTCCGTTTTGCCCGCCATGTACCGCAATGTTCCATAGCCCCAGCCAAAAACACACAATCTGTCTCAATGTAAATAAACAGACATATGCCCGCTATTCTGCTCTACATCTGAGCCCGCTATTCTGCTCTCCCAGTGCTTCTGACTAAAATGTGCTGGACTGTCTGGTAAAATAAAACTGTGTGTGATAATATACTGTACAGGGAGACCCTCACCAGAGTCCTTAACCCCCAAAATACAATAACAGAGCACAGTCAATTCTGAGTATCTGCTTCAAGCCCCAGAAATAAAGAGACTGCACCTACCTCCATGCTGAGTAACAGCATGAAATTACCCACAGTGTCAAGAGGTCCGCTATTTCCTCCAGAGGTCCTGTGAATAAGGAAGAGACTTAGGGAAATTCACTAAGACCATATCCAGGCAGCACCAACAGGGGAGGCGCAGTGAGAGTAAAACTTCACCAGTTCCCAGCATAAATGGATCTTCCAGAAGCTGCCCGGTAGTAAAATAATACACTCTGGCACCATTTAAAATAAAAAACTCTTGATTGAAGAATCTAAACTAACACCTCACTTTACCTCTTCCTATCACTAACACAGGCAAAGAGAATGACTGGAGTGGGAGGGAAGGGAGGAGCTATATATACAGCTCTGCTGTGGAGCTCTTTGCCTCCTCCTGCTGACCAGGAGGAGTAATCCCATAAGGATGAAATCTGTGGACTCGTCATATCTTGTAAAAGAAAAAGCAATTTTTTTCTGCAGTGTAGCTGCCGCCCCCCCCCTTATTACCATACCCCCTCCCAGATCCATTTCCTAACACGGATCCCACATAGGATCCCCCTCTCCCTCAATCCCCCTCCTCACTGCGGCTGTGGCTCTGCCCTTTTGAGTTTTTTTTTCTTAATTTTGCTACCCTGTAGAATTGGCGTAGCGGTCCCACCCACTCCCGCCCCCCTCCAGCGATGGGCCGCCCACCCACCTCCCTCCTAATCCTCCCACGCCACCATCACTGGTAGGGTGTGTGTGTCCTATGGGGACCAACATACCTAGTTGGACCTAACAGTTGTTCAAGTCATATATTTGTGAATGCTAAAGCCAGGGCCAGTTGACACATTTGGGCAGATTCTTATATGCCAAAAATACAGTAAATACCTAGAATTCATTTTATAAAAAAGTAATACAAAATGTAATCATGAAAATAGCTACAATACACAGAGAAACACTAAGAGCAGATATCTGAAAAGGCTGAAGGGTTTTGTGTAAATACTACAGTAGTGGATAACATAAAAATAAGCAGCGGAAATAAACCCTCCCAGCCACTTACAATACTTTTAGTAGTAAACAGTAATATTGTGCATAGATGTATAACCTTTGCCAGTGTTGGCTTTTAGGTTGTTATAGTATATTATGGTAAATATACAATCTTTAAAAAAGATATTTTACAGAGGTGTTGGGATAATACCTTTTCTTAAATGGACAGTCTACTTGAAAATGTTTATCGTTTAAAAATATAGATAATCCCTTTATTAAACTACGGGGTGCGAAACGGGTCGTAAAGGGGTTATCTTTTTAAGCAATAGAAAAAAAATAAAGTAGACTGTCCCTTTAACAGCATTAAAAGGCCAGTATAGTGTTAAAAATTTCTGGTCCTGAGTGGAAAACTGCCACTGATCCAATCAGCATCACAGTGTCGCTAGTGTTAAAATTACATGCTCTAAATCTGACATCCTCAAACTTGGCCCTCCATTTCCCATGATGCTCAGTCAGCTGATATGCAGGCTGAGCATTATGGGAAATGTAGTTCCAAAATCTCTGGAGGGCCAAGTTTGAGGAAGTCTGCTCTAAAAGATTATTATTATTATTATTATTATTAATTGTAAAACTATAATGGCCATTTAAGTGGCGAAAATTTCAGATCATGAATAAACAAACATAAATAAGAATGTGCTTACTTTAGGAGGGAAACTACCATAGGAAATATTTGGGAAAGGGAAGCGATACTTATATACTTCTAATGCAGACAAATCTGGGGAGATCTTAAAAACATAATTTATGCTTACCTGATAAATGTATTTCTCTTGTAGTGTATCCAGTCCACGGATCATCCATTACTTGTGGGGATATTGCAAGAGGATCACCCACAGCAGAGCTGCTATATAGCTCCTCCCCTAACTGCCATATCCAGCCATTCGACCGAAACAAGCCAAGAAAGGAGAAACCATAGGGTGCAGTGGTGACTGAAGTTTAATTAAAATTTAGACCTGCCTTAAAAAGGACAGGGCGGGCCGTGGACTGGATACACTACAAGAGAAATAAATTTATCAGGTAAGCATAAATTATGTTTTCTCTTGTTAAGTGTATCCAGTCCACGGATCATCCATTACTTGTGGGATACCAATACCAAAGCTTAAGTACACGGATGATGGGAGGGACAAGGCAGGAACTTAAACGGAAGGAACCACTGCCTGTAGAACCTTTCTCCCAAAAACAGCCTCCGAAGAAGCAAAAGTATCAAATTTGTAAAATTTTGAAAAGGTATGAAGCGAAGACCAAGTCGCAGCCTTGCAAATCTGTTCAACAGAGGCCTCATTTTTAAAGGCCCAGGTGGAAGCCACAGCTCTAGTAGAATGAGCTGTAATTCTTTCAGGGGGCTGCTGTCCAGCAGTCTCATATGCTAAACGGATTATACTCCGAAGCCAAAAAGAAAGAGAGGTTGCCGAGGCCTTTTGACCTCTCCTCTGTCCAGAGTAAATAACAAACAGGTGAGATGTTTGGCGAAAATCTTTAGTAGCCTGCAAGTAAAATTTCAATGCACGGACTACGTCTAGATTATGCACCAGAGAAGAGAATCTCTGGTTTCCTGATCCAGATTTAGTAGAGGGGACAAATCTGTGTAATCCCCATTCCACTGACTGAGCATGCATAATTGCAGCGGTCTGAGATGCAGGCGTGCAAATGGCACTATGTCCATCGCCGCTACCATTAAGCCGATTACTTCCATGCACTGAGCCACTGTGGGGCGCGGAATGGAGTGAAGAACACGGCAAGCATTTAGAAGTCTTGATAACCTGGACTCCGTCAGGTAAATTTTCATTTCTATAGAATCTATTAGAGTCCCTAGGAAGGGAAACCCTTGTGAGAGGAGATAGAGAACGCTTTTCTTCGTTCACTTTCCACCCATGCGACCTCAGAAATGCCAGAACTATCTCTGTATGAGACTTGGCAATTTGAAAGCTTGACGCCTGTATCAGGATGTCGTCTAGGTAAGGAGCCACCGCTATGCCTCTCGGTCTTAGAACCGCCAGAAGTGAGCCCAGAACCTTTGTAAAAATTCTTGGGGCTGTAGCCAACCCGAATGGAAGAGCTACAAACTGGTAATGCCTGTCTAGATAGGCAAACCTCAGGAACCGATGATGATTCTTGTGGATCGGAATGTGAAGGTAGGCATCCTTTAAGTCCACTGTGGTCATGTACTGACCCTCTTGGATCATGGGTAAAATTGTTCGAATAGTTTCCATCTTGAATGATGGAACTCTGAGGAATTTGTTTAGGATCTTTAGATCCAAAATTGGTCTGAAGGTTCCCTCTTTTTTGGGAACCACAAACAGATTTGAATAAAACCCCTGTCCTTGTTCCGTCCGTGGAACTGGATGGATCACTCCCATTACAAGGAGGTCTTGCACGCAGCTTAGGAATGCCTCTTTCTTTATCTGGTTTGCAGATAATCTTGAAAGGTGAAATCTCCCTTGTGGGGGAGAAGCTTTGAAGTCCAGAAGATATCCCTGAGATATGATCTCCAACGCCCAGGGATCCTGAACATCTCTTGCCCACGCCTGGGTGAAGCGAGAGAGTCTGCCCCCTACTAGATCCGTTGTCGGATAGGGGGCCGCTCCTTCATGCTGTCTTGGAGGCAGCAGCAGGCTTTCTGGCCTGCTTGCCCTTGTTCCAGGACTGGGTAGGTTTCCAGGCCTGCTTAGATTGAGGAAAAGTTCCCTCTTGTTTTGAAGTAGAGGGAGCTGATCCTGCACCTGCCTTGAAATTTCGAAAGGCACGAAATTTAGACTGTTTGGCCCTTGATTTGGCCCTGTCCTGAGGAAGGGTATGACCCTTACCTCCAGTAATGTCAGCAATAATTTCTTTCAAACCAGGCCCGAATAAGGTCTGCCCCTTGAAAGGAATGTTGAGTAATTTAGACTTTGAAGTCACATCAGCTGACTAGGATTTAAGCCATAGCGCCCTACGCGCCTGGATGGCGAATCCGGAATTCTTAGCCGTTAGTTTAGTCAAATGAACAATGGCATCAGAAACAAATGAGTTAGCTAGCTTAAGTGTTCTAAGCTTGTCAATAATTTCAGTCAATGGAGCTGTATGGATGGCCTCTTCCAGGGCCTCAAACCAGAACGCCACCGCAGCAGTGACAGGCGCAATGCATGCAAGGGGCTGTAAAATAAAAACCTTGTTGAATAAGCATTTTCTTAAGGTAACCCTCTAATTTTTTATCCATTGGATCTGAAAAAGCATAACTGTCCTCAACCGAGATAGTGGTACGCTTTGCTAAAGTAGAAACTGCTCCCTCCACCTTAGGGACTGTCTGCCATAAGTCCCGTGTAGTGGCATCTATTGGAAACATTTTTCTAAATATAGGAGGTGGGGAAAAGGGCACACCGGGTCTATCCCACTCCTTACTAATAATTTCTGTAAGCCTTTTAGGTATTGGAAAAACATCAGTACTCACCGGCACTGCATAGTATTTATCCAGCCTACACAATTTCTCTGGCACTGCAATTGTGTCACAGTCATTCAGAGCAGCTAATACCTCCCCAAGTAACACACGGAGGTTCTCAAGCTTAAATTTAAAATTAGAAATCTCTGAATCAGGTCTCCCCGATTCAGAGACGTCACCCACAGACTGAAGCTCTCCGTCCTCAGGTTCTGCATAGTGTGACGCAGTATCAGACATGGCTCTTACAGCATCTACGCGCTCTGTATCTCGTCTAACCCCAGAGCTATCGCGCTTGCCTCTCAATTCAGGCAATCTGGCTAATACCTGTGACAGGGTATTATTCATGATTGCAGCCATGTCCTGCAAAGTAATCGCTATGGGCATCCCTGATGTACTTGGCGCCATATTAGCGTGCGTCCCTCGAGCGGGAGGCGAAGGGTCCGACACGTGGGGAGAGTTAGTCGGCATAACTTCCCCCTCGACAGACCCCTCTGGTGACAATTCTTTTATAGATAAAGACTGATCTTTACTGTTTAAGGTGAAATCAATACATTTAGTACACATTCTCCTATGGGGCTTCACCATGGCTTTTAAACATAATGAACAAGTAGTTTCCTCTGTGTCAGACATGTTTGTACAGACTAGCAATGAGACTAGCAAGCTTGGAAAACACTTTAAACAAAGTTAACAAGCAATATAAAAAAACTTTACTGTGCCTTTAAGAGAAACAAATTTTGGCAAAATTTGAAATAACAGTGAAAAAAGGCAGTTACACTAACAAAGTTTTTACAGTGTATGTAACAAGTTAGCAGAGCATTGCACCCACTTGCAAATGGATGATTAACCCCTTAATACAAAAAACAGATTAACAAAACGAAAAATATGTTTTTTAAACAGTCATAACAACTGCCACAGCTCCTACTTTTGAAGCCTTTTGAGCCCATCAGAGATGTCCTATAGCATGCAGGGGACTGCTGAGGGAAGCTGAATGTCACAGTTTGTAATTTTAACTGCACCAACTGTAACTTTTATACTATAACAGTGGAAAGCCTCTGTTTCTAGGCAAAAATAAAGCCAGCCATGTGGAAAAAACTAGGCCCCAATAAGTTTTATCACCAAAGCATATATAAAAACGATTAAACATGCCAGCAAACGTTTTATATTACACTTTTATAAGAGTATGTATCTCTGTTAATAAGCCTGATACCAGTCGCTATTAAATCACTGCATTTAGGCTTAACTTACATTAATCCGGTATCTGCAGCATTTTTCTAGCAAGTTCCATCCCTAGAAATATGTTTACTGCACATACCTTATTGCAGGAAAACCTGCACGCCATTCCCTCTCTGAAGTTACCTCACTCCTCAGAATATGTGAGAACGGCAATGGATCTTAGTTACTTCTGCTAAGATCATAGAAATCACAGGCAGATTCTTCTTCTAATGCTGCCTTTGATAAAACAGTACACTCCGGTACCATTTAAAAATAACAAACTTTTGATTGAAGTTAAGAATCTAACTATAATACACCACTCTCCTCTTACTACGTCCATCTTTGTTGAGAGTTGCAAGAGAATGACTGGATATGGCAGTTAGGGGAGGAGCTATATAGCAGCTCTGCTGTGGGTGATCCTCTTGCAACTTCCTGTTGGGAAGGAGAATATCCCACAAGTAATGGATGAATCCGTGGACTGGATACACTTAACAAGAGAAAAGGGACACTAACCACGTAATTACTATACTTTTTTTATCCAATGACATTACTAGTTATAAACTTCTTCCTTGTATAAAATAAAAATCAATGATTATTATCTTTAAAGGACCATTCAATACAGTAGATTTGCATAATCAAATAATGCATGATAAGAAGACAATGCAATAGCACTTAGTCTGAACTATCAGTAGATATTTTCAAAACAAATTGCAAAGTTATGTCTATTTCCACTCCCCCTGTATCATGTGACAGCCATCAGCCAATCACAAATGCATATACGTATATGCTGTGAATTCTTGCACAAAAAGTGTAAACATAAAAAGACCGTACACATTTCGTTAATGAAAGTAAATTGGAAAGTTGTATAAAATTGCATGATCTCTCTGAATAATGAAGTTTAGTTTTGACTCGAGTGTCCTTTTAAGGATGGGGTGCAGTCTAAGGAGAAAGAGAAAAAGAGAGAGAAAGAGAGAAAGAATATATATATATATATATATATATATATATATATATATATATATATATATATATATATATATATATATATATATATATATATATATATATTTTATTTTTTTTGCATTTTGCGGCAAAATTGTGGCATTAAATATAGCAAAATGGGCCAAAACCTTGGGTTGTCTACATAAAAAAATATATTTTTTATAAGTAAATAAAAAAAAAAACAAGGCTTTATTTCAGTTTAAACAGAGTGATAGCAAAAATGCTAAAAATTCCTCCAGTACTTCGGTACCAGTAATTTCAGAGAAAAAAAACGTGCCCAAACAGGTTAAACACTAAATACATGGTTTTGTTCCATCCACATCAAGTCATGGGTGCCACCGTATTCCAGTGCTGATGTGTTTGCACAAGTACAGCAACTCCCCTTCAGATACCTGAAGTGAAACCTAGGTTCCAAAATGGCAGCACCCATTATTAGAAGAATGTGCCTGACGTATATATAGATGGTATTTTTGCATATATTTATTTAAAACCTGCCAGTTTTCCTGCCTGAAAGTGAGACACTTGCCAAGATATTTATTTTTTAATCTTGTGGCTATTAAGCCAAATATCATTTATTTACAAAGATTCAACATATTATGCAGCACGGTATATGACAAAAGGTATACAACTGCAAATTAATCAAAAGGCTCTATATCATGGAAACGCCTCTAGGGATTTGTAGGTCACTAATATCCTATAGGATAATAAAAACCCACTACCAGACACATGATCAGAATACCTTCCGGGCCACTTATATGCAGTAGCAGATGTAAGGTGGTCTTCATCAAAACAACTATACTCGCATACAAATAAATACATTTTCCTTTTTTGGCCTCACAAGTTAACACCTCATAACTTACTATAATAATAGTAAACAAGAAGTAGCGTATATTAACCGGCTTGACGAGCTAACTTGCCGTGGAAAAATTGCCCCTCAATGGACAAAACAAGTGCTTAGTGATTACACAAACCTAGAAATAGTAGAGATATCATTTGTAGCAAGGGCTGTGTGTCATGGCGGCTCCACAACAATCTAAACTCAACCAGAGATTAAAGTTCAGCAGCAGTAATTTCACATGGGACATGAACCCCATACAAGACGTATTTCTCTTTAATAAAAGAATAAATAACAATTAGCCAGAATATGCTCTTCCAATTTCTCTCAAATACCGCCTGCGTTCCGTAGTCCAGTTATAGAGCCAGCCCTGTTTGCAGATTATTCCCACAATAAATCTCAATATTATTTTGTACTGATATATATAAAAAAATTGTGCAATAATAATTGCTTTAACTAGGATTTAAACCCCGGCAAAAGGGTTAAACACACAGTAAAAATCTGCCCCAGAGCAGCAATGTACCACTGGGACTATATATTTATATAACATAATACTGCACCACAGAGATTACATACATTACGTACTAACAGGTACAGGAGGGAAAATAAAGTGCAAGGCAGATCATAATTGAAAGCGTGTTGCAGGGGCACACATATGAAAAAGCTCTAATTAAAGGGATAGGAAACCCAAAAACTTTTTTTCAATCATTCAAAATTTCAACATATAATAAAGCTATTTGTAATGGGTACCTAGTTAAAGTTTTACTTAATTTTCTTGCAATTGTAGCAGTAAAAATAAAATACTGCGCTAAATAGATTTTAATTATATCAGCTCTATTATGATGTTCTTCCTAGGTAGAAACAGCACGGCCTACCGCATGCACATTAAAACTATTTTATTCCTAACACATGAACACAATTGGCTGGACACGTGGATCGTGACGTTGACACTGGAGGGAGTGGCCCACTAGAACGCTGAAGTTCAGGGGACATCGGAGAAGAAAAAGAGTGACCAAGGTAGGCATCTCCTCAAGCCTCCCCAACATTTGGGATTACCCTGGATGAGAGCAGGTAAAATAACCATGTTATAACCATGCTAAGCAGCTGATTATTTAACCTGTGCTCCAGTTCAGATATGCTCAAAATGTGGCCTGAGAACAAATTTGAAAACCAGTGCTCTAGACCAGGGGGTCGCCAACCTTTCGGACCTCAGGGACCACTAAACTCACAATTTGAAATACCGTGGACCACTAACATTAATGTTTTTTTTTAAAAAGCTACAAACCTCTATAATGTGTATATTATATATATATATATATATATATATATATATATATATATATATATATATATATATATATATATATATATATCTCAATTACAAATTTGTATTTGCACATCCAGGCAAGATCTCCGCTTGCTTTTCCCCAGTAAAACTCCATGTACACTGTTACCAGTGCACAAGAGGATTCTGGGTAAGATATGCAAAATCTCAGATTTTTTTGCTTCAAATACTGTTTTAACACAGCAATCCCTTAATAGGGTTATTACAGCAATACAGAAACCACTGCTAGACAGTCTGTTTCGTTCTTTTTAGAACTCTTCAGTAGAAGATAGATTTCTGATTGCTGCTT
Source organism: Bombina bombina (assembly GCF_027579735.1). Taxonomy (NCBI): domain Eukaryota; kingdom Metazoa; phylum Chordata; class Amphibia; order Anura; family Bombinatoridae; genus Bombina; species Bombina bombina. Next base: position 103,942,155 of record NC_069501.1, read on the forward strand.
AGGTAAAGCTAATTTCAGGGTTAAATCAAAATTCATTAAAATTATGGTGGAGATAAAAATCTGAGATTAAAATCCTCCATGTCTCAAAAGTAAAATCAATACAACATTTTTGCATAGGAAATTAGCACATCCAGGCAAGATCCCTGCTTGTTTTTCCCCAGTAAAACTCCATCAGGCCCATTTATCAAAGGGCTTGCGGACCTGATCCGACACTGCGGATCAGGTCCGCAAGACCTCGCTAAATGCGGAGAGCAATACGCTCTCCGCATTTAACATTGCACCAGCAGCTCACAAGAGCTGCTGGTGCAACGCCGCCCCCTGCTGACTCGCAGCCAATCTGCCGCCAGCAGGGAGCTGTCAATCAACCCGATCGTATTCGATCGGGTTGATGTCCGGCGATTCCTGTCCGCCTGTTCAGAGCAGGCGGACAGGGTTATGGAGCAGCGGTCTTTAGACCGCTGCTTCATAAGTTGTGTTTCTGGCGAGTCTGAAGACTCGCCAGAAACACGGCCCTTCAAGCTCCGTACGGAGCTTGATAAATGGGCCTGCATGTATACTGTTACCAATGCACAAGAGGATTCTGGGTAAGATATGCTAATTCTCTCAAATTAAATATGAGACTTTTTTTTTTTTAAGATTTTCTTTTTTTATATACTTTAATTCCACTATTTCAAGCCAAGACTATACCAACCTCTGCTGGCTTTAGAACGGAAGCATCTTCCTCTGAGCAGTGCGCCGAGCGGGAGGAATAAAAATACAATCTAGCTACGCAAGTTGCGCAGTACTACGCAATGTGCGTAGGGAGATTGTAATTTAACTCCTCTGTCGGTTTTCACTGATGTCCAGCCAGGCACTGTAGGGAGTTGTGGCGCGACTGGGGTGAAACCATCAGAGGAGACTAATTCCTGCTTGATGGTGTCAAGGACCACCAACATCTTCTCATGGACCACCAGTGGTCCATGGACCACTGGTTGGCGACCGCTGCTCTAGACCAACGAGCAGATTGATCTGGACAGGAAGTAAACAAACGGATAAGATCAGCAGGTGTGTGCACGCGATTATCTAGAAACTTAAATATGGCCGCTGCGCATTGCCATCATTACTGCACATGCAAATACCACAGATTGCAAGTGCGCATGCGATGTAGACTGAATTTAATATGAAAATTAACCCGGGCCAGATGCTTCGCCAATGGATGGGGGGGCGAGGGTGGCATTTACATAAGCTATGCCTCCTCTTTATGGGTGTTACCGCTCGTGCCATGATAAAGTTAAACTTAAGAATTAAGGTATGTAAAAAGCTTCATTTGTAGAGAAAAAAAAAACTGTTCTAATATATTGTATTATAATATTTAACATAGCTTTCTAACCCTTTATTATTAAAATATTTCTGCATGGAAAAAGGTTAAGTAAAAGCATACAAATACATTTAAATTTGGATAGTACAACATAATGTTTTTTTTATTTTATCAAAGCAACTAAAAAATGGTTAAATTCGAATTTCGAATGTGTATATTCGATATATTTTAAACATTCGAAATGTTATAGGTAACAAAGCATAAATAAAATTTTAATATTCAAAGGAATGTTACCAAAGGTTAATTCAAATTTGAAAACCAGTATTCAAATTAGAATGTTAGAACATTTGATAAACATTCAAAATTCAATTTGAACAGATGAACGTTTTAAAAAAAAAAAAAAAAAAAAATTGAATGTTGCAATTGGTGTGCTTTACAGCAGTGACTTAGCCCTTTGATTGGTCCTGTGTGTCTATGGTAAGCAAGGAGTTAATTCACTGCTGCAAGTGTGTTATACAGAAGCCATTAATCCCTTTAACAGATATTGTGTACACTGTTATATATGCATGCGCACACACACTAAGGAAACTGAACAATTTCTGGCTTCTAGATTTTGAGTAACCAGAAGTGCTGCGGTCACACGTTCGCTGATATTCTTGGTTCTAATGCAAAAGTATATGGCAGAGAATGGGCCACTGAAAGTATCAATATAAGCTTTTGTGTAGCTCATTCTAGATGATAATATTAATTTAGTACATAAGGCCATTAGTACTAATGCTACAAGCCAGGGTCAATGAGTGAGTTTACTGCAGAACAGCCAGCAGCAGTGCCAGCCTCTCCCTGTAAGGCCAGCGGGGCAGTCATGCAAATCCAGCTACGAGCCAGTGACAACCTCTTTCCAGAACCTACATGACAAGAGGAGGCCAACTAAGCATTTAATCGCTGTGTGAAAGAAGTCCCCGAGGCAGGTTGTACAAACTGACATGGCAGGAGGTGTTTCCAGTGAGTCTTTAGAGTGAAATCATCATTAGCTTTAAAATCACACAATCCTGTAATTAGTTCCTAACCCAGGTTTAGTGATTGTTCCTTTAACCTGCCAGCATAAAATACAAAGGCCTTGTAAAGCAAAAGCTTATTGTAGTCACAAGATGATTTTCTTGCCAAATAATTCACATAATACGCAGATGAACTGATAACAGTTCCACAGCCTAAAAATGCCTCCAATGCACAAATTATTGATGCTGTTTACAGAACATTTCCATCAACTGTGACCTTGCTGGTCAGATCCTTTTACTTTTCCAGTTACAGTATATAGATAAGCATTTATCAGAAACTAAATAAAATATATACTCGTGAAGTTCTACCTATATCCTATTCAGGTGATGTGTTCTTGTTTCAGAACCATAACAATATAAATCAGGCACATATTAGTGTTCAGGTGGTTAATTGGATGTTTTAAAAGGTTGATTTATTTTTTAGAACAATTAAACATTTGTCTCTTGATTTGAAACGCTAAGCACAAAGCTTTTTCAGACATAATCAGGCGTATTTTGGCAATATACTTGCAAAAATGTTTGCTCCCAGCACCAACAGTGGCGCTATATGACATCATCTACCACACTTGGCACTATATGACATCATCTACCACACTTGGCGCTATATGACATCATCTACCACACTTGGCACTATATGACATCATCTAGCACACTTGGCGCTATATGACATCATCTATCACACTTGGCGCTATATGACATCATCTAGCACACTTGGCGCTATATGACATCATCTACCACACTTGGCGCTATATGACATCATCTACCACACTTGGCGCTATATGACATCATCTACCACACTTGGCGCTATATGACATCATCTACCACACTTGGCGCTATATGACATCATCTACCACACTTGGCGCTATATGACATCATCTACCACACTTGGCGCTATATGACATCATCTACCACACTTGGCGCTATATGACATCATCTACCACACTTTGCGCTATATGACATCATCTACCACACTTTGCGCTATATGACATCATCTAGCACACTTGGCGCATGCGGTACACAAGCATGCACGTGATATGTACAGCTACACTGACTTCTGCAGGAATAATTTTGAACTAAAGCATTTTTAGAAACATAATAAATGCATAATATACAGCTTACAATGGACATGAAATCACATTTAGTTATTGCTGCATCTAAGTAAAACATTTATAAAATAAAATAAAGTCAATGGTTTCTGGTATTGTCTCAAATCTTATATAATGTTGTAGATTTGTTCATAGTCTTTGTTGAAGAGATACCTAGGTAGGCATCTGGAGCACTATATGGCATGCTCCTGAGGTTACATCCCTGCTTTTCAACAAAAGATACAGAGAATGAAGACACATTTGATTATATAAGTAAATTAGAAAGTTGATAAAAACTGCAGGTTCTATCTAAATCATTAAAGAAAAATTTTGGGGTTCATGTCCCTTTAAATTTACATAAGAGTACAAAAAAGAAAATGCTAATATGAAAGAGCATTTAGAAGAAAAGAAATGTTCTGCCAATCCTAAAGCAACAGATTGTTGAATGTTTTCCCTCATCAGCGTTCCCATAGAATAAGAGTAGCTACCACGCATGCGCACCGTATGAGAGAAGCTACCACACATGCGCACCGTATGAGAGAAGCTACCACGCATGCGCACCGTATGAGAGAAGCTACCACGCATGCGCACCGTATGAGAGAAGCTACCACGCATGCGCTCCGTATGAGAGAAGCTACCACGCATGCGCTCCGTATGAGAGAAGCTACCACGCATGCGCTCCGTATGAGAGAAGCTACCACGCATGCGCACCGTATGAGAGAAGCTACCACGCATGCGCACCGTATGAGAGAAGCTACCACGCATGCGCACCGTATGAGAGAAGCTACCACGCATGCGCACCGTATGAGAGAAGCTACCACACATGCGCACCGTATGAGAGAAGCTACCACACATGCGCACCGTATGAGAGAAGCTACCACACATGCGCACCGTATGAGAGAAGCTACCACACATGCGCACCGTATGAGAGAAGCTACCACACATGCGCACCGTATGAGAGAAGCTACCACACATGCGCACCGTATGAGAGAAGCTACCACACATGCGCACCGTATGAGAGAAGCTACCACACATGCGCACCGTATGAGAGAAGCTACCACACATGCGCACCGTATGAGAGAAGCTACCACACATGCGCACCGTATGAGAGAAGCTACCACACATGCGCACCGTATGAGAGAAGCTACCACACATGCGCACTGTATGAGAGAAGCTACCACGCATGCGCATTGTATGAGAGAAGCTACCACGCATGCGCACCGTATAAGAGAAGCTACCACACATGCGCACCATATGAGAGAAGCTACCTGAACATGCGCACCGTATGAGAGAAGCTACCACGCATGCGCATTGTATGAGAAGCTACCACGCATGCGCGGTATCTTCTCTCAGTTAGCGCACTTGCTACAATCTGTTGCCTTAGGAATGTCAGAACCCTTCATTGCTTATTTAAAATAAATAATTACTTCTAGTAAAGCTTTTGTTGCTACAATGACAAGAGACAAATGTGTTGCCACCAATCACCAGCTGCCAGTAGTGCAATTCTGCTGCTGGGGATATGTACATATGTTTTTAAACAAAGGATTCCAAAAGAACAAAGTACAAGTAGATAAGTATAAGCGGAGTCATGAAAGCTTTTGACTTTGATGCTCCTTTAACTGTAAATACCTTGTTGAGTTTTCCTAGAGATGAGATTAAATCTGCCCATTCACTTGAAGATTCAAAATTTCTCAATGCTTTCTCAATGACTGATGAGTAATTCCTGTATCTGTAGTCGCCCAACAGCTCTTGCTCCTCTGGGTCCATCTTTCATCCTGAAAATAACAGGACACAATTAACAGCACGTTAAAGGGACGGTAAGCACCTTGTAAAGGTACAGGACATTTCTGTTGTGTTGCTGTAGAAAAACCATATCAACCAAGTCTTAACATTTTAAAACAAATTAACATCCTTTTTACTGCAATTATTTTTTAATAGCTAAGCTCCACCCACTATTTGCCTTATTTGGGGGAGCCAATCTGGGCTTTAGTCAGCAGACAACAAGGCTAGCCACCATCATAATATTAGTGTCAACTGACCTGTTTTGAAGTTATCAAAACAATTGTTAGACAATTAGGGGCAGATATGTAACAAGGTTAGGCTTGAGACGTCAGCAGGGTGCTTTTCAAGTTCTGAGAATTAGAAATTGATCAATTTTCAAACCTAAATTACATAAAAATATATTGCAAAGTTGTTTCATTATGCATAACTAAACATTTAGATAAAAACCTCATGATGTACTGTCCCTTTAACAAAAATTTTTTAGGTTTTTGAATAAATCCAGTACAGAAAGATACTAAACCCAAATGTTTCCTTTCATGATTCAGATAGAACAGCAATTTTAAGCAACTTTCTAATTTACTCCTATTATGAATTTTTCTTCATTCTCTTGCTATCTTTATTTAAAAAGCAGGAATGTAAAGCTTAGGAAACGGACCATTTTTGGTTCAGAACCTGGGTTATGCTTGCTTATTGGTGGCTAATAAGCAAACGCTATCCAGGGTGCTGAACCTAAAACAGGCTGGCTCCTAAGCTTTGCATTCCTGCTTTTTAAATAAAGATAACAAGAGAACGAAGAAAAATGAATAGGAGTAAATTGGAAAGTCGGTTATAATAGCATGCTCTATATCTGAATCATGAAAGAAAACATGTGGGTTTAGTATCCCTTTAATGATGGAAAACGGGTCAATTTTACAAGTTGGTGTCTAGTTGAATAAAAATTAAGTTTAAGTCGGTCAATTAAGTCAATTTTGCCATCCGCAAATACACTTATAAGAAACTGCAGCACTATCCCTGTGAGTATGTACAATCCTACGCACAACACAGCTTTATTTTGCACAAATAATCAAGGTCTAGTAGTGGTATCTATGTGACAGTTACGTGGCATCACAGCTGATGCTAATCACAGTATTTTCACACTTTTACAGTGTTGGTATTTTAAGCTTAGCATTAACTCTAATTACGGTTCTGTACTTTAGTGACAAATACCAGGTGAACATAAACTGATGTCTGGGTAAAGTGTCAGTTTCACTAGTACAGGATATTTTTATTGCTGGGGCAAAAGAGGAAGGGAGAGAGTGTGCTTATAGTTGGGAGGAGACTGGAGGGGGGGCAAATTTAGCCCCCATATAATGCTGCAAATATCATCTAAGCATTACCAGTCACTAGTTACTCTTTAACAAATGATAACAAGAGAATAGAGCAAATTTGATAACAGATGTGAATTTTTTTATTTATTTTTTCCACCTGAATCATGAAATTTAAATGTTTACTGTCCCTTTAACGTAAGATATTTGCCATAGCGTTTGCATGTAAGAGTGGGAATTCCCTTCATTTAAATGAGGGGTCACACCTCCCTTTAACATTCAGGTTATCACCTGTCCTAAGTATAGACCAACACAGTATTTGAGGAGGGGCCCTTTTAGAGCCCTCATTCCTCCCATAAAACACAAAAGAGGTAAGATAAACCAGCTTAATAGAGGGGAACCCCCTATTTTCAGTGTGAAGTCTCATACCCCTGTCATTAGTAGGTGATTGGTATAAAAATGACAATTTACTACCTAAAATATTTACTGTATGGGGCAGAGGACCCAAAAGTAGCCTCTATGCCCTAAAGGCTCATTCTCTGTAGCATATTGTCATAGAAATGTCAACCATCTGTCTACTTGGTGCTTTTAATGTGCTGTGGGATTTTAAATGGATACTCCCAAATAAGCGCTGTAAGTGACCCCTCTTTTGAAAGAGGAGAACCCACTCTTTTAAAGGAGGTGTCACATGCCCAGGTGGCTGTCCGCTTACTTGATCAACCATAAGCATTTGGAACCACATCGGAGAGTGCGGTATTCTGTATGTTGTCCCTCACAATACATAAACTTGTGACCAAGCTATACTGCTAGTTTAAATGTCTGCCCCCTGCCAGGTGATGATATCATAACATCATTTCTTCTATGTTAAAGGTTACAGCATTTTTAAGAGGCCTTTATTACCCCGACTATATAAATATACACTATATGGCCAAGACAATGTGGACACCTCACATCTATATGAGCATATTGGACATCCCATTCCAAAACCATGGGCATTAATATGGATGCTCTCCCCCTTGCAGCTATAACAGCCTCAACAAGTATCTCTGTGGGAATTTGTGCCTATTCAGCCAAAAGAGCATTTCTGAGGTCAGACACTTGTGTAGGACGAGAATGTCCATCTTGCAATCGCTGTTCAAATTCATCCCAAAAGTGTTCAATGGGGTTAAGGTCAGGGCTCTGTACAGTCCACTAAAGATCCTCCACACCAAACTCATAATGGCTTCATGGACCTCGCTTTGTGCACAAGGGCACAGTCATGCTGGAACAGGAAAGGGCCTTCACCAATATTTTGCCACAAAGTTTTAAGCACCCAACTGTCTAAAATATCTTTGGATCTTGTAGTATTCAGAGGACCCTTCCCTGGCACTTTTGTTTCAGGCAGTCAATGTGTTTAATCACTATGTTACCATTTGCAACCTACAGGTTAAATCATTGTTTTGAGTTAAAGGGATAGGAAAGTCAAAATTAAGCTTGCATGATTCAGATAGAGCATTTCATTTTAAGACAATTTTAAATTCACTTCTATTTTAAAAATGTGCTTTATTCTCTTGGTATCCCTTGTTAAAAAAAAAGAATATGCAAATATCCTACACTAGTGAGAGCTAGCTGCTGATTGGTAGCTGCACACATTTGTCTCTTGTAATTGGCTAACTAGATGTATTCAGCTAGCTGACAGTAGTGCAATGCTGTTCCTTCAGGATAACGAGATAATGAAGCAAATTTGATAATAGAAGTAAATTGGAAAGTTGTTTGAAATTGTATGTTCTATCTGAATCAAGAATGAACATTTTGGGTTTTCCGTCCCTTTAATGCTAACCAAGGGGTTAAATCACTGAACACTGGAAAAAAACAAATGTCTTCCCTATTCATTCTATATCATTATTAGTTACAGCCATAAGTTATAATATACATACAACCTTCCCATTGCATCACAGTGCATAAGGTCATAAGCACAGAAGCCAATCTTTTATGTACATAACCGCATATACATGTATACAGTCTGAACAGGGCAAGCAGCAGTATTTTTATAATCTTAGGTTTAAAAGCTCAGTAATGATGCATATGGAAGTAAACCATTTAAACAAGTAAAATTACTTTCTGTGAGAAAAAATAAACAGTTTATTTTGTAGCCAACAGCGATTACAAGTGGGGCTTAAGGACTGATTGCTCACTGGCTGATATGCAGATCTCCCCCTCCAGTTTTGAATAATTAATGTATTATCACAGGTTTGATGAACCTTTTGACTGGAGTTTATTTACCTGACCTGCAGTCCCATGAAAGGGGTTAAATGCATAGACAAAGTCAACTCTGGATCGGATGTGCACTACAGTAACAAAGTTGAACATGGCAGCTGAGCCAATCAGAGGAGACATTTTTATAACTGCCAATCACTGGCCGTATATAGCTTAGAATTGGAAGAGCATTGTCAGTTAATTTGCATATGTAGAACCACTCTGAAATGTTTCTACCACTAGCTGAGATGGGTAAACACGTTTAGAAATGTTAACAAAGCAAACTGAAACACAAAAACAGGTCAGGAAAATAAATATTAGATCCACAAATAAGACCCTACAATGACCTTATCGTAAAGAAGAGACACACCTTTTGTGTTGCAGATGTGGGAACAAGAGGGTCTGATAAAAAGCACTGGATTACAGCATAAAGCCTTAAAGGGCGAGTGTACCCTAGATCTTTCTCCATTTTAATTTGTTCCCAATGATCTATTTTACCAGCTGAGTGTATAAAATGGTTTACAAATGGCTCCTTTACATTTATATCCAAATTTGAAATAGATAATTTTGCCTGTGGTGTCTATATTTTAAACAAGTTTCCAATTTAGTTTTATTATCTAATTTAGCTTGTTATCTTGGTATCTTTTGTTGAAAAGGATACCTAGGTAGGTTCATGAGTTGCTGATTGGTGGCTGCACATCTATGCAGCATGTTATTGTCTCACCCATTGAATTCAGCTGCTTCCCAGTTGTGTATTGTTGTTTCTTCAACAAAGGATGCCAAGTTTACAATGTTATTCCCTGTCTGAATAATAAACGAAAATAATGATTTCCCTGCAAGTTCAACCCATTTGTAATATGCTTGTAGTTTCAAATAACAAAATCAGCTATTTCATTTCCAAAGCAAACATAAAGAAGCAATTTCACATACATTTTATGCAGCTGGTAGTAATTGGATTGTCGCCTTAAGCCAAAGGTTGGACAGTACAACTATAAGCCGTACTTACCAACAAAAACTATTGATTAGGACATATGGAACAAGTGACTCTGCTCTGCTATTCTAATATTCTTACGAGTCATTGCAACATGATAACTGTAAATATTAAAAAGGGACACGAAACCCTAAGTTTTTCTTTCATGATTCAGAGAGAACATACAATTATAAACAACTTTACTATTTATTTTTATTATAAAATGTGCTTTGTTTTCTCGTTATCCTTTCTTGAAAAGCATACCTAGGTAGGCTCAGGAGCTGCTAATTGGTGGCTGCACATATATACCTGTTATCATTGGTTTACTGATGTGTTAGCTAGCTCCCAGTAACGCATTGCTTCTTCAAAAAAGGATATCAAGAGAATGAAGCAAAATTGATAACAGAAGTAAATTGAAAAGTTGTTTAAAATGGCATGCTCTATCTGATTTATGAACGTTTAATTTTGGGTTGCAAGTCCCTTTAATAGAGATCCCAATTTGAAAGCTTCATCTCCACCACATGCTTTTAAAACGCTAGGATTTACCAGCACTAAACAGAAATAGTACCTTTAGTCATGAGTTAAAAGTACGGCTAGCACTGCTATTGGCTGAGAGGTGGAAATGTCGCGGCCAGAGCTGCTTAGTTTAGAACAGAGGCAAAGAAAGGTACTTTTAACATACATTATTTTTTAAACTCATGACTGAAGGACCCATTTATATTTAGTGCTGGATTTACCATCACTTTCAATCCATCATTGCACAGTTTATTCTTGATTTGCAAAACACAGTATATTTTGCCAAGTAATAGTTTTAAATGTTTATTTTGTATGTAAAAAATCTTCAATCCATTGTTTAAAGGGTCATGAAACATAAAATGATTAAGATAGAGCATGACATGTTACAAATGTTTCATTTTGCTCCTATTATCAAATTTACTCTGTTCTCTTGGTATCCTATGTTGAAAAGGATACATACTGTAGGTAGGCTCTGGAGCATCAATGCATTACTGGGAGCTAGCTGCTGATTTGTGGCAGCACATATATGTCTCTTGTCACTGGTTCACCTGTGCCCAGCTAGCTCCCAGTAGTACATTGCTCCTCCTTCAACAAAGGATACCAAGAGAATTGAGCACATTTCCTAAAAGAAGCTAATTGGAATGTTGTTTAAAATTATATGCTCTATTATGAAAGATAAAAATGTAGGTTTCATGTCTCTTTAAGAATGACTGATTCTGGATGTATTTAAAGTAATTTTCTCTGGCCACCAGTTATTGTATTGCATAAGTCTTCTCAATTGTGGACCTGCATGCGCACTCAAGTGCAAGCGTGAGCATGTGCAGTAACAGTATTAGGTTTTTGCTGTCTTCCAGTGCTCTAGCACAGAGCCACATGCATTCTTCTTAGCCCAGAGTACAGATAAGTCAGCAGCTACCTGTGCATATACTATCTTGATTTTCTTTACCTGTTCACTTACAGATAATAAATAACCTGTGACTGTTTGCAGCATATAACGGCCACCCTAGCTCAAAACCCAATATGATCAGCACCAATGAAGAGCATTGTTCAGTATAAGACTGCACAGTTCACTCACACTAAGAACTGCATGAATAGTGTCTATAGCACATTCAGCTCACCTATTGCAGGATTTTTAAAAGGAAATTAGGCACAAATTCAAACTCCTGATAAAATGTTTAATTATGCTTTGTTAGTTAAAGTACTTTACTAGTTGTTTTGCCCCCTTCTCCTGCAGTGTCATGTAACAAAACAAAACAAAAGTAACGTGAGAATTGGACGTACATACTGCAGACAGCAGATTTTCACTCCTAGTGGTTTTCTGATTTATACCTGTCCTAATAGGCCTCAGCAGAGGTTATAGTATACACTGTGTGCAGAATTATTAGGCAAATGAGTATTTTGACCACATCATCCTCTTTATGCATGTTGTCTTACTCCAAGCTGTATAGGCTCGAAAGCCTACTACCAATTAAGCATATTAGGTGATGTGCATCTCTGTAATGAGAAGGGGTGTGGTCTAATGACATCAACACCCTATATCAGGTGTGCATAATTATTAGGCAACTTCCTTTCCTTTGGCAAAATGGGTCAAAAGAAGGACTTGACAGGCTCAGAAAAGTAAAAAATAGTGAGATATCTTGCAGAGGGATGCAGCACTCTTAAAATTGCAAAGCTTCTGAAGCGTGATCATCGAACAATCAAGCGTTTCATTCAAAATAGTCAACAGGGTCGCAAGAAGCGTGTGGAAAAACCAAGGCACAAAATAACTGCCCATGAACTGAGAAAAGTCAAGCGTGCAGCTGCCAAGATGCCACTTGCCACCAGTTTGGCCCTATTTCAGAGCTGCAACATCACTGGAGTGCCCAAAAGCACATGGTGTGCAATACTCAGAGACATGGCCAAGGTAAGAAAGGCTGAAAGACGACCACCACTGAACAAGACACACAAGCTGAAACGTCAAGACTGGGCCAAGAAATATCTCAAGACTGATTTTTCTAAGGTTTTATGGACTGATGAAATGAGAGTGAGTCTTGATGGGCCAGATGGATGGGCCCGTGGCTGGATTGGTAAAGGGCAGAGAGCTCCAGTCCGACTCAGACGCCAGCAAGGTGGAGGTGGAGTACTGGTTTGGGCTGGTATCATCAAAGATGAGCTTGTGGGGCCTTTTCGGGTTGAGGATGGAGTCAAGCTCAACTCCCAGTCCTACTGCCAGTTTCTGGAAGACACCTTCTTCAAGCAGTGGTACAGGAAGAAGTCTGCATCCTTCAAGAAAAACATGATTTTAATGCAGGACAATGCTCCATCACATGCGTCCAAGTACTCCACAGCGTGGCTGGCAAGAAAGGGTATAAAAGAAGAAAATCTAATGACATGGCCTCCTTGTTCACCTGATCTGAACCCCATTGAGAACCTGTGGTCCATCATCAAATGTGAGATTTACAAGGAGGGAAAACAGTACACCTCTCTGAACAGTGTCTGGGAGGCTGTGGTTGCTGCTGCACGCAATGTTGATGGTGAACAGATCAAAACACTGACAGAATCCATGGATGGCAGGCTTTTGAGTGTCCTTGCAAAGAAAGGTGGCTATATTGGTCACTGATTTGTTTTTGTTTTGTTTTTGAATGTCAGAAATGTATATTTGTGAATGTTGAGATGTTATATTGGTTTCACTGGTAAAAATAAATAATTGAAATGGGTATATATTTGTTTTTTGTTAAGTTGCCTAATAATTATGCACAGTAATAGTCACCTGCACACACAGATATCCCCCTAAAATAGCTATAACTAAAAACAAACTAAAAACTACTTCCAAAACTATTCAGCTTTGATATTAATGAGTTTTTTGGGTTCATTGAGAACATGGTTGTTGTTCAATAATAAAATTAATCCTCAAAAATACAACTTGCCTAATAATTCTGCACTCCCTGTAAGGGGGCTTTTAAAATGGTATTGCACTGGACTACAAAACTGCATAAAGGGCAAGATTTATCAAAGGTTTGGCATCAAACCACTGCTTCTCAACCCACTTTGCCACCTGTTATGTGTCGTATCTCAGTCCCCCTGGACAGCGTCTGCTAGACATGAAGTCGTGAGGATGTCTGCCGTACTCTGTTTAAACTCTTATAAAACCTGTCATTTGTAGGCAGCCCTTTGGAGATTTTGTGTTTAGTTGCGGATATAAACTATTCACTTATGAGCTGTTCTATTTTAACACCTTTACTAGTACCAGATGGTGAAGTTCTGCAGTTTCAAAAACCTAAAGCTCCCTCTCTGTATCATACACACTCAATGTCCTCAATTCAACTGTCAAAAAGCCGGCAACCTAACTGATCTGGGAATGGGCTCCATTTCAGTCACTGAGTGCAAGAATACCTACGTTTCAAGATGGCAGCACAGAGATGTGGAGCTTGACCAACTAGTGAGGGGTTAAAATATGATAGCTTTAAAGAGAGCTGTTGGCACTAAAGGAAAAAACAATAGCATTGCAAGTAGTCATCAACCATGTTGTTGTGCCCAGCAGTTTAATGTCCCTTTAATAAACAGGTGACACATGAATGGTTAAAGCAAAATACTATTTAAACATTTGCTTTATATAAAAGAGAACTGCTTTACTCCACACAAGCTTTTTCAAACATTTGATGCAATCTTAATAAATCAGTTTATAAAGCTATAAATCTAATAAGGATTTTTCTTTATTTCCCTTTTAATTTACCAAATATTTCAGGTATTAAAAAAAATAACACAAATCTTACTTTTTTCGGTATATTTAGCTTCATATTACACTCTTTAAACTGGTAATCCAGGTTATACCTGATAAGCAGAAAGATAGATTGGAAAGCTGTAACTCAGGAAACTAAATATATATTACAACCCTAAAATGTTGTCTATAATTAAAATGTACTCAAATGAACACATATTGCAAATGATAACTGCAACCAGTATACTCGGTAGGTTGTGGTTTAGTCCTTGAATTGATTGATACGTTTGCTAATTTATTTCAACGCTTATTAGAGTAACATTTAGAAAACAAGATATAGGTCAATGCAGGGGAGTTGTGTTGCCATAGGAATTGTAATCCTATATATAAAATGATAACACACCTGCTACATGATTTTATAAATGAGTGATAACTACCAGTAACAGATATAACGATGCAGTGACAGAGATCGCAGGTGTCAGTCCCAGAGAGGTCTCTGCACTGTACAGGTAATGCTGTGTACTCACGTATGTGCTGTAATAGGGAGCAATAACCCAGCCAGGGCAGCCTGGTATCACCCAACCCCCACGCCAGCAGTGTACCCACCTGCTCACAACGCGGAAGTAACCTCTCCTCTGTCTGTGCCCGGCTACAGTACCACAATCTGGGCAGCGGCACTCCACACACTACTACCCGGGGCGCTGACACTACAGCAACATAGCAAGAGGCATCCGCGGCCGCCTCCATTTACAGAGAGGGGAATCCGGCCTTAGAATACGCATGTAGAGTGGGGCTACAGCTACCGGTCACGAGCCACACTATTTATACAATTATAGATTACTATAATATGGTGAAAATGATGGATCTTCGCTTAAAAGGGACAACCATGAATTAATATCTAGAAAGTGATATAACTCTCCCCTCCTGTTACAGACATGGTACAGTCCCAGTAGCCAGCTGGTTGGTCTAGTTCCCTTATTGGTGATGTCACTCTTTTTAACCTATTAAATGCAGGATGTCAAAAAGGGGGGGGGTTGCCAATATTACAAATAGTTGCATTCTGCGGGCATTCAATTTGTTATTTTATATATTATAAACAGCCTAATATAACAACTAATATATTTTTACTACAGGTGTCGCAGTAGTTTGTAGTTATTTGGATTCCATATATTTCTATGTATTATTAAATTTTATTATTAATGTTATGTTAAAACAACTCCATGATGTAGATTAGGGAAGTGTATTAAAAAATAAATAAAATAGCAGAGAACAAAGTTTAAGGGTCAAGTCTATTTGGAAGGTAAATTCTTACAAATCGTTAAATATGCTTCATATACAATATAAAATACAAAATTGTATTTAATATTAATTTTATTAGCTGGGACAAATGACTGGAAAAAGACCAGGGCCTCTATTTATCAAAGGTCTTGCGGACCTGATCCGACAGTGCGGATCAGGTCCGCAAGACCTCGCTAAATGCGGAGAGCAATACGCTCTCCGCATTTAACATTGCACCAGCAGCTCACAAGAGCTGCTGGTGCAACGCCGCCCCCTGCTGACTCGCAGCCAATCGGCCACCAGCAGGGAGGTGTCAATCAACCCGATCGTTGATTTCCGGCGATTCCTGTCCGCCTGCTCAGAGCAGGCGGACAGGGTTATGGAGCAGCAGTCTTTAGACCGCTGCTTCATAACTTGTGTTTCTGGCGAGTCCCTTCAAGCTCCGTACGGAGCTTGATAAATATGGGCCCAGGTGTTTAACTTCATAATATGGAGCCCCGTACGAATGCCTATTAGGGAGGGGTCATGTGACCTCACTCTAGGCTAAGGGGCGTGTCCTAGTGAGCCGTTGCTCACTTTCGTTTGGAGACCGGAGAGTACAGCTGAAAGAAGAAGCGGGAGAAGAAGCGGTTACATCTACTTACCATGGAGGATATTCAGACGATCCTGGGGACGGTGCAGGAGCTGTTGCGGTCCATAGGAGTCGAATGGAACCAGAGGAGGCTGGCGGTTGAAGAAGGCAACGTCGCTGGAGGTGAAGTTATGGCGGGCGTCGAAGTTCCGGTTGGTGAGTCCAGGCCTGTGCGTAGGTCCCGCCCGCCAGAGAGGCTCAGTCCATCCGTCGGAAGGAGGCAGGAATCCGGGAACAGGAAGAGGAGGTCGGGGAAGGCCCTGGTTTCACGTGGTCGGGCCATCCAACAGGCGGTGCAGGTCGGCATCGTGGCAGAAGCAGTGGAAGGAGGTAACAGTCGTCGGACCGGGACCGGTAACAGCAGCAGGCAGGAGACGTCACGGTCGCGTCGGAGGCGACCCGAGCAGGTAATCTTTCTTGTTTTTTAGGTGCCAAGGATGATTCCGGAGCGGATGTGGAGGGGGCTGAGGCGGCTATGGGGTCAATGGAGGAGAATCCGGACGAGGATCCCTCAGATTTTAATTTGGCGCCAATTCAGGAGGCGGACACGGCCTACTTAGGCCTTGGTAATATTCGGGATCAGGAGCTGTTAGCGGCTTCTAATCCCTGTGTTTTTAATACAGGCAGGGAGGCTAGAACGCCTGTGAGGAGGGAGAGGGATTCATACACAAGGAGGGAGCAGCTTTCGGCCCCTAGGCCTGTGGAAAAAATTAGTAACCGGGCATCAGAGGGCCTTAGCCCTAGATTAGTTGGGCCTAGAGGTGGTGTTTTAATACTGGTACCTCAGACGGTCACTTATTGCGAAGAGGGAGCCGGAATATCATACACTGAGGCTAGGGATGCTAGTATAGATGTCGCTTTTAAAAGCAAAAAATGTGGGGATCAGTTTAGTTCTCAAAGGGGTGGTAAAAGAGGGAGCAGAGGCTCTGGTAGGTTGAGTGATAGTGGGGACAGGGAATGTAGGGGGGTTGCCTCTAGGCATTTTAATGTATCTTTTTCCCCAGACATTATTCAAGCAAAGCGTCAAATAGCAGGGAGAAGTGCTGGCAAAGTGAGTTTGCCTGCACAGGAGGATTACGATTCGTTATGGCTGGAGTAGCATTACAGCGACTTTGCTGAAGAGGAAGAACCACAAGCTTCAACATCTGGACCAGTTGCAACGGAACAGGTAGGGGGTATGGAGGTTTTATCACAGCTACTTAGGGCGTTGGTTCCAGAAAAGGGGGGAGCTAGGGGAAAAGATTTGGGCTCCAGGCTTAATGTGGAACCCGGGGGTGTAAGGAGGCTTTGGGCAGGGCAAGCTTAGATAGGGAATTTATAGGTGATAACTTAGCAGCCAAGCCAATGTTTCAGGTTTAGCTAACAGGGGTTATGCATCCTCTCAGGCTCAAAGTGAAAGGAGGAGGCAGGAAAGCAGAAGCAGGACACCTGTGTCACAGCGTCAGGAAAGATCACGCTCGCCCATAAAATACTGTAGGAGTCAGAAAACAGCAGAAACATCCGTTTGGGGGACTCTGAATAGGCAGTCAAGGGAGAAAGAGAGAACCAGAAGGTCTAGAACACCTGAGAGAAAAAGATACAGAGAGAAAGAAAGTTTGAGGCAGGGCTCTGAGTCAATGCAACCAGATACAATGAGTGAAGCGGTTACCACAAGGGAGGCCTATAAGGTCCCTAGTAATTTAGGTGAGAGTATCGGTACTTGTTTGTTGCCTAATGAGAGCGTTTCTGGCGATATTAGGTGTGATTCGGTGTTGAAAGGTCTTAAAGAGCTGGTTGCTCAGCTGGAAGGTGGTTATCAGCCTAGTGTTAGCTGCCCTTCGGGTCCGGTCGGGGTATGGGTATCACAGAACGTGCCATCCGGGGGTGGTCCCCTGGATCGGCCTAGTTCTGTGATGTCGGGCAATTCTGGTACGAGCGGGCAGTTGGTACGGGTGTCTGATCAGGCTTTTAGGCGTCCGTGCTTATGCTCTGTGGGTCCTTTGGGTATCCATTTGTCGAAAGAGGTGAAAGAGAAAATTTGGAGGCGGGAGTTTGTGGAAATTTTTTCCCTTCTCCCTGTTGACCAATTTTTTTATATTAAGGAGGATGCTAAAAGTGACTCGGTTAAGAAAGAGGAGGAGGAGCGAAAGAGAAGGTTCAGAAAACTGCCTAAGACCTTGTCTAATTGGTCAAAGGCATTTTGCATTTTTGCTAGTGTTGTGGGGGAAAAGAACCCGGAGGTATGCTCTTCACTGTTTTGTTACTTGGACAAGATTGCGGGCGCCTGCCGTACATATCGCGGGCTTGCATGGTGGAAATATGATGAGCAATTTCGACAAAGTATGACGGTTCGTCCCGAGATGAGGTGGGACAATAGGGAGATGGGGATTTGGTTGGAGCTTATGACTCCTTTAAGGTCCGGGCAGCCCTTTTGCGGTGCTGGAGGGGGAAGCAGTGTCCTCTCCCCAGCATCTTCAGCAGTGGCCCTTAGAAAAGGGCTTTGCTTTCAATTTAATGAAGGGGCATGCAAGTTCGGCACCGCTTGTAAATACAAGCACGAATGTTCTTTCTGCGGCGGAATCCATTCTGGTTCCAAGTGCTTTAAAAAAGCAAAATCCCTCTCGAAAAGGAGATGGTGTTATTCAGAGCCAAGACGCCAGTGAAAATAGGAAGGATGGCGCCTTGGTTAAAATTGTACGGTAAATGTCGGGGTAAGGCAGCGGATGCGGAATTATTGCTTAAGGGTTTTAGTGATGGTTTTTGTATCCCCTTTATTGAAGGTATCAATTCTGTTTTTTTCAGGTAACTTAAAAGTCTGCGGTTGATTTTCCTGGTGTTGTGGCTGAAAAAATCCAAAAAGAAGTCTCTTTGGGCAGAATGGCGGGCCCCTTTTCTGACCCTCCTTTTGCGAATTTGAGGGTATCTCCTTTGGGAGTTGTTCCTAAGAAGGTACCCAATCAATTCAGGTTAATTCATCATCTGTCTTTTCCTAAATGTTTTTCGGTAAACGATGGTACTGATACTGAGATATCTGCTGTTAGATATGTTTCTTTTGATAGAGCTTTGGATTTGGTTAGGAATGCTGGGTATAATGCTTTGTTGGCTAAGGTGGATATTGAAGCCGCATTCAGGCTTCTCCCTGTTCACCCTTCATGCCATGATTTGTTGGGCTGTTTTTTCAATGGCTCCTTTTTTGTGGACTTATGTTTGCCTATGGGCTGCTCTATTTCTTGTTCTTTATTTGAGACGTTCAGCTGTTTTGTTGAATGGGTAGTCAATCAGATTTCGGGGCTGTCATCAGTTATCCATTATTTGGATGACTTCCTATTTGTTGGTCCTCCGGGGCAGGATGAATGTCAAATTCTCATGGATTCTTTTTTCTCAGTAGCCAGGGATTTTGGTATTCCTGTTGCTGTTGATAAAACGGAAGGTCCTTCCTCTGTCATTAATTTCCTGGGTATTTGTATTGAGTCTACACTGATGGAATGCAGACTTCCCGAAGATAAGGTCAGGGATTTGGTTTGCATGATTAAGTGTGCCCTGGTTAGGGAAAAGTTGTCCTTAAGAGAAATTCAGTCTTTGGTTGGTAAACTGAATTTTGCCTGTAAAATTATCCCAGTGGGCAGAATCTTTTGTAGAAGGTTGTCATTGGCTACTGTCGGGGTTAAAATTACTCACTTTAGGATTCGTATATCTTCCCAAGTGAGGGAGGATTTGAGAGTCTGGAGGTCTTTCCTGAAAGATTTTAATGGAAGGTCTTTCATTCAAGCTGCTGAAATCCTGAACAGTGAGTTACATCTATTTACTGACGCTTCGGGTGCTCACGGTTTCGGAGCATTGTTTGGGTGAAAATGGTGTGCGGGCCCGTGGCCGCAGGCTTGGGCAGTTGCCGGCCTGACAAAAAACCTTGTCTTTTTGGAATTATTTCCGCTGGTGGTAGCCTTAAAAGTCTGGGGTTTTGAATTCGAAAACAGAAAAGTTGTTTTTCATTCTGATAATATGGGGGGGGGGTTCGCCATTAACCGTTTGTCATCCAGTTCTAAGCCAGTGGTGGGTTTGCTCAGAATGTTTGTTTTTGAATGCCTGAAGCATAATGTTTATTTTAGGGCTGTTCATGTGTCTGGAAAGGAGAATGTGGGGGCTCCACCTGTTCAATTTTAATCTTGGCGAAGGGGTGAAAAAAGCCTTAGCCCTGTGGGTATGTGCTCGAAGGTAGTTCGAGCATTGGTGGGGCCTTAAAATTTAACTAATTATTGTGGGTACCTCCTCATGTATGGGGAGAGGTTATGGCTGTGGGCGTGCCTGGCAAAGCGCCAGTGGAAGGCACGTGATGTGGGGTTGGGTTAGCACCTTTAAGTGAAGTTTAGTTGTTTCAAATTTTTAACTTCATTTAATTTAATAAATGCGGGCTGCGGCCTTTTTTCACCCATTCCTGTGTCTGTGTCTTTTCTTATTATGTATATAAAATGCCTAGATGTGAGGTCAATGGAGCCCCGTACAAATACCAATTAGGAGGGGTCATGTGACCTCACTCTAGGCTAAGCGGCGTTTCCTAGTGAGCCGTTGCTCACTTTCGTTTGGAGACCGGAGAGTACAGCTAAAAGAAGAAGCGTCCCTCCCTCCCTCCCTGTTTTATGTGGTTGTCGCAGCTGTTTCGGGGTGCTAGCCTTAAAGTTTAACTAATTATTGCGGGTATCTCCTCATGTATGGGGAGAGGTTATGGCTGTGGGCGTGCCTGGCAGAGCGCCAGTGGAAGGCACGTGATGTGGGGTTGGGTTAGCACCTTTAAGTGAAGTTTAGTTGTTTTAAATTTGTAACTTCATTTAATTTCATTTAATAAATGCGGGCTGCAGCCTTTTTTCACCCATTCCTGTGTCTGTGTCTTTTCTTATTATGTATATAAAATGCCTAGATGTGAGGTCAAAGGTGTTAAACACATAAAGTCAGCTGCAGAGCATCAATATAATACTGGCACATAGCAGAGCACACCTGTCTAGTCAATGGCATATGTACTTAGCCACCAATTACAAGATAGCCTACCTAGGTATGCTTTTTTTTTTTTTTTTTTTTTTTTTTTTTAACAAAGAACAAGTAAATTGTGGTCTCTTGAATTGCATGTGCTATCCGAACAGCAAAAGTTTGGATTTGACTTTCATATCCCTTTAAATTAAAGCATTTTAAATTTATATGAAATCCTTTCACACTTTAATGTTTAATCCTTGTAAAGGGGTAAATTTTACTTCCTATCCTTTTCTAGGGAGGACATTGATATTAATTTCTGGATACAAACCTATACTGTTCCTGATTGTTTCAGCAGTTATATCCTTCTCCTGACTAGCAATAGATTGTGCATCACTGTTTGACAGTATCTAATTCAAATTACAAGCTGAGAGTGCTCTTCCCCTATATTTTTCTTTTAGTTTCTGATAAAATTGTATTCAAGTATGTTCTAAGTGACTTTGAAATACAAAGTGAAAGTTGGGTTATTATTCAAGCTGTCTCTTATTCAGGGAAATTGGTTTCTGGAAAGTTTCCTAAATTAAAAACCCCTTTATACTGAGTATAAACTAAAAATATAGATTTCTTTCATGTAATTGGCAAGAGTCCATGAGCTAGTGACATATGGGATATACAATCCTACCAGGAGGGGCAAAGTTTCCCAAACCTCAAAATTCCTATAAATTACACCCCTCACCACACCCACAATTCAGTTTTACAAACTTTACCTCCCTATGGAGGTGGTGAAGTAAGTTTGTGCTTGATTTTCTTCTGTGATATGCGCTTCTCAGCATTTTGAAGCCCGATTCCTCTCAGAGTACAGTGAATGTTAGAGGGATTTGAAAAGAGTATCGCCTATTGATTTTATGGTTTTCCTTGTGGGAAATCTTTTCAAAGGTTCTCTGTTATCGGTCGTAGAGATTCATCTCCAACCTCCCTTTTCAGATCGATGATATACTCTCATATTCCATTACCTCTACTGTTACTGTTTCAGTACTGGTTTGGCTATCTGCTATATGTGCATGTGTGTCTTTTGGTAAGTATGTTTTTTATTACTTAAGACAGCCCAGCTATGGTTTGGCACTTTATGTTTTATTATAAAGTTCTAAATATATGTATTGTACTTATATTTGCCATGAGTCAGGTTTATGTATATTTCCTTTTGCAGACTATCAGTTTCAAATTTGGGAAAAACATTTTTAGGAAGTTTTTTCTTACCTGGGGTATAGTCTTTTTCATTAATTTTTTTCTGACAAAATTAGGCTTGCGAGGTCACAAAATGTTGATATTTATTGCGTCATTCTTGGTGCGATAATTTTTTTGGCGCGAAGGTATGTTCGGTGTCGCAAATTCGTAATTTCCAGCGTCTTAGTTGACGCCAGGTTTCCTTCACAAGGTTGCGTCTGCCATGATGCGAGTTGCGTCATTTCCGGATGTTGTTAGCGCCAAAAAATGTAATTTTGCGTTGTGCGTCATACTTGGCGCCAAATAATTTAATTATTTTAACCCCACTTCCTATATGCCTCTTGCTTTTTCTATACTCAGAGGGCTATGCTGTTTGCATTTTTTTCCCTTTCCTGAAACTGCCATATAAGGAAATTGATAATTTTGCTTTATATGTTGTTTTTTTCTCTTACATTTGCAAGATGTCTCAATCTGATCCTGTCTCAGAAACCACTGTTAGAATCCTGCTGCCTGATAACAGTTCAACCAAAGATAAGTGTATCTGTTGTAAATTAGTGGAGATTATATCTCCAGCTGTGGTATGTAACAGTTGTCATGATAAGCTTTTACATGCAGTGACTGAGTATATCCATCAGTACTAGTACAATGCCTGTTGTTCCTACAACATCTAATGTACATGATATCCCTGTGAATATAAAATATTTTATTGCAATTTAGAAGGCTTTGTCTGCTATTTCGCCTTCTAATAAACGTAAAAGGTCTTTTAAAAACTTTTCATAAAGTTGATGAAATTTCAAATGACCAACAACATACTGTATTATCCTCCTCTGATGAGGATCTGATTCAGAAGATCCTACCTCAGATATTGACACTGACAAATCTACTTTTCTCGTTAAGATGGAGTATATTCGTTCCTTGTTAAAGAAGTGTTGATTACTTTGGATATTGAGGAAACTAGTCCTCTTGATACTAAAACTAGTAAAAGTTTAAATTCTGTTTATAAACCTCCTGTGGTTACTCCAGAGGTTTTTCCAGTTCCTGCTGTTATTTCTGATATGATTTCAAAGGAATGGAATAGGCCTGGTACCTCCTTTTCCTTCTTCTAGGTTTAAAAAGTTGTAGCCTTTGCCAACAGTTAGATTGGAGTTTTGGGGAAAAATCCCCAAAGTTGATGGGGCTATTTCTACTCTTACCTAACGTACTACTATCCCTATGGAAGATAGTATTTCCTTTAAGGGTCCTTTAGATAGGAAACTTGAATCTTATCTAAGGAAAGCTTATTTATATTATGGCTATCTGCTCAGGCCTGCCATTTCTATGGCTGATGTTGCAGCTGCATCAACTTTTTGGTTGGAAAGCTTAGCGCAACAGGAAACAGATCCTGATTGTCCAGCATGCCATTTTTTTATATCATCAACATTGATGTTAGGGCTTTATGGCTCAGATATTGGAATACTGACATGGTATCTAAGCCTAGATTACTATCTCTTTCTTTCCAAGGTAACAATTTATTTGGTCCAAGTCGTTTAAGAAACCAAAGCCAGTCCCCAAGTCTGCATGAAGGTGCAGGCCTCATTGCAGCTCAGCTGGTGGGGGCAGATTAAACTTTTTTTCCAAAACTTTTGGGCAGATTTTGTCCAAAATCAATGGATTCAGAGTTTTTGTCTCTCAAGGGTATTAAATTGGATTCAGAGTAAGACCTCCTTGAGAAGATTCTTTCTCTCACACGTCCCAGCAAATCCAGTGAAGGTTCAGATTTTTCTGAAGTGTGTTTCAGATCTAGAGCTTTCAGGGGTAATCATACCAGTTCCGTTCAAATCCATTCATTGTCCCAAAGAAAGAATTCATTCAGGCCAGTTCTGGATCAGAAAGATTTTAATCTCACACGAATCAACTAGTGTTGTTTCTTCAAAGACATGGTTAGAAGATCAATTTACCAAAAAGTTTGATTCCTCAGACAAGGGTCACCTTTTTAGGTTTCCAGATAGATTCAGTGTCTATGACTCTGTCTCTAACAGACAAGAGACTAATTAAATTGGTTTCAGTTTGTCAGAACCTTCAGTCTCAATTTTTCCCTTCAGTAGCTATGTGCATGAAAGTTTTAGGTCTCATTACTGCAGCATCAGACGTGATCTCCTTTGCTTGTCTTCATATGAGACTTCTCCAGCTTTGTATGCTGATTCAATGGTGCAGGGATTATATAAAGATATCATAATTAATATCCTTAAATCCCAATTTTCGACTCTCTCTATCTTGGTGGTTAGATCACCATCGTATAGTTCAAGGGGCCTCCTTTGTTCGTCCAACCTGGACTGTAATCAGAACAGATACAAGTCTTTCAGGTTGGGGAGCTGGCTGGGGATCTCTGACAGCACAAAGGGTTTGGAAATCTCAAGAGGCGAGATTACCTATCAATATTTTAGAACTCCGTGCTACTTTCAGGGCTCTTCAGGTTTGGCCTCTTTTGAAGAGAGAACCGTTCATTTGTTTTCAGATAGACAATATCACAACTGTGGCATATGTTAATCATCAGGGTGGGACTCAGTCCCCTAGCTATGAAAGAAGCATCGTGGATACTTTCTTGGGTGGAATCCAGCTCTTGTCTAATTCCTGTAGTACATATCTCAGGTGTAGACAATTGGGAAGTGGATTATCTCAGCCGTTAGACTATACATCCGGGGGAGTGGTCGCTCCATCCAGATGTGTTTTTTCATCTAAACAAGAGACTTCCCAGGTACCTATCCAGGTCCAGGGATTCTCAGGTGGAGTTGGTGGATGTGTTAGCAGTTCCTTGGTTTTACCAACCTGCTTATATCTTCCCGCCTATAGTTCTTCTTCCAAGAGTGATTTCCAAGATCATCATGGAACGATTGTTTGTGTTTCTGGTAGCACCAGCATGGCCTCACAGGTTCTGGTATGCAGATCTTGTCCAGTTGCCAACCTTGGCCACTTCCTTTAAGACCAGACCTTCCTTTAAGACCAGATGTTTTTTCCATCAGGATCTCAAATCATTAAATTTGAAGGTATGGAAATTGAACGCTTAGTGCTTAGTCATAGAGGTTTCTCTGGCTCAGTGAATTATACTATGTTACAGGCTCGTAAATCTGTCTCTAGGAATATTTATTATCAAGTCTGGAAGACTTATATTTCACAGGATTTTACAGTTTCTTCAGGATGGTTTGGATAAAGGTTTGTCTGCAGGGACAAATATCTGCTCTTTCTGTTTTGTTTCAAAGAAAGATTGCTAAGCTTCCTGATATTCACTGTTTTGTTCAGGCTTTGGTCCGTATCAAGCCTGTCATTAAATCAATCTCTCCTCCTTGGAGTCTTAATTTGGTTTTGAAGGCTTTACAGGCTCCTCCTTTTGAGCCTATGCATTCCTTAGATATTAAACTACTTTCTTGAAAAGTGTTGTTCCTTTTGGCTATCTCTTCTGCTAGAAAAGTTTCCGAATTATCTGCTCTTTTTTGTGAGTCTCCTTTTCTGATTTTTCATCAGGATAAGGCAGTTTTGCGGACTTCATTTAAATTCCTACCTAAGGTTGTGAATTCTAACAAAATTAATAGGGAAATTGTTGTCCCCTCTTTGTGTCCTAATCCCAAGGATTCTTTGGAGAGATCCTTACATTCTCTGGATGTTGTAAGATCTCTGAAATATTATGTTGAAGCTACTAAATATTTCAGGAAAACTTCTAGTCTATTTGTTGTCTTTTCTGGTTCTAGGAAAGGTCAGAAAGTTTCTGCCATTTCCTTAGCTTCTTGGTTAAAGCTTTTGATTTCATCAGGCTTATTTGGAGTCGGGTCAAGCCCCGCCTCAGAGAATCACAGCTCATTCTACTAGATCAGTCTCCACTCTTGGGCTTTTAAGAATGAAGCTTTAGTTGATCAGATTTGCAAAGCAGCAACTTGGTCTTCTTTGCATACATTTACTAAATTCTACCGTTTTGATGTATTTGCCTCTTCTGAAGCAGTTTTTGGTAGAAAAGTTCTTCAGGCAGCCTGTTTCAGTTTGATTCCTCTGCTTATGTTTTAAGTTTTTTCTTTGCATTTATGAGAAAAACTTATTCTTTTGGATGTAGATTTATTTTTTTTTCAGCGGAAAATGGCTGTTTTTATTTTTATCCCTCCCTCTCTAGTGACTCTTCTGTGGAGTTCCACATCTTGGGTATTGCTATCCCATACGTCACTAGCTCATGGACTCTTGACAATTACATGAAAGAAAACATAATTTATGTAAGAACTTACCTGATAAATTCATTTCTTTCATATTGGCAAGAGTCCATGAGGCCCACCCTTTTTATGGTGGTTATGATTTTTTTGTATCAAGCACAATTATATTTCCAGTTCCTTTTTGATGCTTTCTACTCCTTTTTCTATCACCCCACTACTTGGCTATTCATTAAACTGAATTGTGGGTGTGGTAAGGGGTGTATTTATAGGCATTTTAAAGTTTGGGAAACTTTGCCCCTCCTAGTAGGATTGTATATCCCATACGTCACTAGCTCATGGACTCTTGCCAATATGAAAGAAATGAATTTATCAGGTAAGTTCTTACATAAATTATGTTTTTATTTAAATAAAAATCTGAATTCAGTAATGTAGATACACAGAGTGAAACTCACTTTATACAAAAAGGAAGACAAACAATTGGGCTTTAAAGGGATAGGGAAGTCAAAATTATATTTGCATGATTCAGATAGAGCTTGTCATTTTAAAACACTTTTAAATTCACTTCTATTTTCAAATGTGCTTTGTTCTCTTGGTATCCCTTGTTGAAAAAGAATATGCACATATCTTACACTAGTGGGAGCTGCTGCTAATTGGTGCCTGCACACATTTGTCTTTTGTGATTGGCTGACTAGATGTGTTCAGCTAGCTGCCAGTAGTGCATTGCTGCTCCTTTAACAAAGGATAACAAGAGGTCAAAGCAAATTTGATAATGAAAGTAAAATGGAAAGTTGTTTAAAATTTTATGTTCTATCCAAATCCTGAAAGACAATTTGGTGGTTTACTGTCCCTTTAAATAATGAACATCAATGCAACAATTACCATTTTGAATAAGTGATATTTTCAAAGGGTAAATCATCGGGTACATCCAAATTATTATGCCCACAATATCCAGAATCATTGCTGCTCCTGAGCCTACCTATATATGCTTTTATCAAAGAATGCCATGAGAATAAGGTCATTTTTTATATCTGAAGTCAATTGCAAAGTCCCTTAAAGTGACATGCTCTATCCAAACCATGAAAAGTTTAATTTTGGGAGTAGCACATACAAGAAACTGAGGATCAGTTAGTGAATAGTTTGGAGATTTCAGCTAGTTAGCTAAGTAGCACGAGTGTTATGACAAGTGATTCTAGGAGCAGTCACATTGTGTGCTAAGTGGTATCCTCTTTTGTAACAAGTAGAGTGATACATGGGTAACATTTAGGAAGTAAAACCTAGTGACGTTGCACCCACAATGTACAGCTAATTGCTTAATTTTATTACATTTGTTCTAGTATAGTCTGAAGGAACAATTGTGCTTTCCAAGAATTGGATTATAAACAAAGCTGGGGATAAAATAATTCTGTATTGTAGACCCTTATTCCAATCCATTTGAACTGAGTTATTAAAAAAAAAAACATTGTATGGAAGAGTGATTTTCTTCTATTTCTTTTTTTTTTTAAGCCATTCCAAAGCATTAGAAGTTATTGGAACAATGAAAAATGTGAAAATGTAATGTTTTCTTTCGTGATTCAGATAGAGCATGTGATTTTAAATAACTTTCCAATTTGTTTCCATTTTCTAATTTGTTTAGTTCTCTTTGTATCCTTTGTTTAAAAGTATACCTAAATAGGCTCAGAAACTGCTGATTGGTGGCTGCACATATAAGCCTCTTGTCATTGGCTTTCAGCTCACTCCCATTAGTTCATTACTGCTCCTTCAACAAAGGATACCAAGAGAATGAAGCAAATTAGATAATATAAGTAAATTAGAAAGTTGTTTAAAATTGTATGACCTATCTGAATCACAAAGATTTTCATAGACCTAAGAGACGCACTTAATGTGAAAGTAAAATATAATTTCTAATTAACTCAATATTGATAATAATATGTTTAATTAAAGCCACATAAAATGTTAAAACATGGATGTCAAACTGACAGCCAATGGGCCACATGCGGCCCTCTGTACTTGTTTTTGTGGCCCCTAAGGAGAAAGCAAAATAATCTGTGGCGGGGGGCGTGTCCTAGCAGCCGCCATATCCAGACGCAAAATACAAAGGCTCCAAGCTATATGAAGAAAGTCTGTTGTTTATTTGCTTATCACTTGGCAGTTCAGAATTCTCTTTGGCAGAATTGGATTTACGAAGCTCAGCTGAACTGAACGATATGTTCTATATGGAGATCGTTTATACAGAATCATTATCCAGGGCGTCTGGATAGATACAGCAGCGGCCTTTTTTCATCTGATAATCCCCCCCCCCGGTCTGCCGGGTAAAGCAGATCCATTTCATCACTAATACTAGGGAGTGAGGCCATTTGTCAGTATGGATGAGACATCGCATAAGGAGCTACAAGCCCTCCTGGTTGCTCTAACTAAGAAAATAGACACTAATTTTACTCATTTGATATATCTTGTGAAAGCCCGCCCTCAAAAGCAGCAGTGCCCTCAATTGCAAATGGCGACTACCATGGAGCTAAACCCGCAGCATGGCCATTCACAACCTCCTTTTGGTGTGGCTGGGACTACTTCTTCCAACCCAGTTTCACGGAGGGCACCGAACTTGGGACAGCAGGAAGCTGACTTACTACACCAGAACAGAGGAGACTCAGAAGATGCCTCTACCTATCTTACCCTCAGGACTGAGAGAATACTTAAGGGAAAGCAGATACGAGTGCGGGTGGGTGCGGCCGACCACCCGATGTATTACGAGGAGATATTCACTGCTCCGGTGCTGACCGGAGACTTGCATATCACTGGGGGCTGTCCTCTAGCTGGATCTGCTGTGATCCTGAATTCTCTTGTTTGTCTGCAATTCTCGTCTCTGGAGCGTCAGATACAATTTGAGGAGCCTTTTTTTTTTGCACCCGCTTACCACATCCTCCAGTTGGAGCTCACTCTATAGCGGAGACAAGATCAGAAACACCAGAAAGGGGATTGGGTAATTTTGCTCCATTATACTTGGCAGACTTCCATAAGATGATGCTGACTATATAATTATGACACTGAGTTTTGGGGTTCTTACACCTTGCTCGAAATGAAGATACTTTTACTCAGACATTATTACAGAGGATTGTATTGTATAGGATACTGTTTTGTATAATTTTGGTAATACAGGCTGCGCGCCTTTACAGTCCTCCATCTGTGAATGACGACTCTCTAGTCTGATGTTTAGCTGAGGGTTCTAACCATTATTTTCACCCACTCTTCTTACCTTAGGTTCTTAGTATCTATACCTGTTCAGATGAGGCTTGCAAATTTTACACAAACAAGGGATGTCCTTGGGGTTATTTATGCATATGGTCCCCCTATACAGGGGATCCATTTAAGAGCTATTACAGCCCATATCAGCTGGATTATTACTCCTTAGTTAATTAGGAGAGCGTACCCCCTTTCTAAATATGTTTGCATCTATTGATGTTTCTGCCATTCTTTAGCTAGCATGGGCTTTGCTATGTGGTTTATTGCTTGATTTTATTTTCTGTTGCCACTAATTTTATGAGTCAGGCCATGACATTAATATCACAAAAAGTAATTGCCTGTCACAGAGTGGGGGCTCCTGAGATGGGTCTTTTTTTGAAATCACCTGAAATGTCTCAATTTAGCACCTACTTCCTAGTCCAATTTTACTGTTTCATGTCAATAGGATTCACCCATTTTGGTGAATGTCTTGGAGGTATTAACCCTCCATTGTGTTTTTATTTAAATACGTTGCCATAACAAATATTTGGTTTATCTTATCTGTTTATATCTATTTGTTAATTTTTCATGTCCATAAGGGGCTTTTTTCTTCTCTTTTTTTTTCACTCTAATGGTGAATATCCTGCGGTTTTAATCCGCTCTTGGTGAGTTATCATTGAAATAAGCTGTCATACCAAATATTCGGTTTATATTATTTGTTTGTTCATTCTTACTATTCCACTATATATATCATATAAAGTTATATACTTTAGTTCATATTTATACATATACAAATATCTGTCGGGAATCTCCCCAGTGTAATTTTTTTTCCCCCAGGGTACAAGAGTGACCCAGTCCAGTTTGGGAGGTTTTGTATATATTTAGTATTTTACACTCTACAGTAAAACATTGTATCTCTCGATTTAGACAGTATTTTAATTTTAATTTAATTTTATGAGTGGCCTAGTTGAAAATATCACCCTACTAGGCAGCATACTATGACAAAGAGATACTAGAGTAGCCATTTAAGCAAAATAAAAATCTAAGGTATCATTGTAAGACCTGAAAAGTGTCAGTGTGTGATACATTCGTACCACTGTATGTCATGTTTGTCTTAAAAATAGCTTTCATAATTATCTACACATATAATTTTCCTGTATAAGCTCAACCGTATGGCCTTCAGGAGCCATATTTCTGTATTGTATAGTGTGATTTATGAGACAATTCTTGTTTGTTTGCTCTTTTCCTTTTTTTTTTATTCTCTACAAGTGTAAGCCACTATGATATGTAGATGATATTCGGGTTATAATGTTATGTATGTCATATTACTAAATACCTTGATAAAAATCTTTGATTAAAAAAAATAAAATCTGTGGCATTGTTCATGTGGCCCCAGAAAAAAAAAATGTGTGCTTTAGGGAATTTGAGTGCTAGACAAAGTGACCACAACTCAAAAGAGCCCTTTAGCAGCAGACAGAGGGGACAGCCAACCTTACCTAAATCAGCCTCTGTCCCACTGAATATTTTTAGCATGTATATTGCATTTTATTATAGCACTTATGCATATAACTGCATATATAATTAATGTGTTTAACCCCTGAATAAAGGTATAGTATTCAAAACTGGCTAAATGTGTTAGAGGAATATTGAATTAGAAAAGTGCAAAAAAAAATCTTTCTAATAGGTTGGAACAAATTTGTTCATACAAATATAAGATCAACAAAGACTTGATTCTCACACCCCAGACATCCAATTCAAGCCCATACCACAGGACAGAATTGTACTATTTGGGGCAGACTCCAAGGACAGTTATATCAAGGAACAGGAAGCCAAAGATCTTGACTGTCATGGGAAAATCAGAACAGCTGGCAAGTATATATATTATTGTCAGGTGAGCTTAAGCCTGGGGTGTGCAAACCAATCATAAGCATGGAATGCTCAAAGATCAGCACCTTGTTCACTTATCTATGCCCATCCAAAATCCACCCCCCATCTTTCCATAACTGTTGATAATAGCGCAATATGACACATTAAAACTAAAGGTATTATACTGCCCCTTAGTGGCAAACTAACTAAACTACAATGTATATCATAAAGGAAAACAAAAAATAATATAGCTAATACTGGTGCAAACCCCTAAATCCAGAATTTCAAAATCAAGCATTATTTTTATATCCAGACTTTTTATTACCAAATTTTTAAAAATATTTTTTTGTTAATTTTTTTTTTTTTAAATCCCACCAGTAAACCCCCAAAATTTTTCTGTATGCATTTTTGTTTGCATTCTAAAATGCAAATTCTAATCTATATTTATTTAAAACCACGACTATTGCCTTTTTGATTACAGTACTGTAATATCTTTCTGATGTTTCAATGTATATGATATTAAACTAGCGCTGCGGAATCTGTTGGCGCTCTACAAATAACCGATAATAATTATACTAATAATAATAAACTACCTTCAGGTTGCATGTGCAAAACTTCACAGAATATACATACGGTATATGCATTTGTGATTGGCTGGTAGCTGTCACATGATGCAGTGGGAGTGGAAAAAGACATAACTATTTCTCATTTGAAGTTAAGACTAAGGGGTCAATTTATCAAACTCCGTACGGATATATATGGTATAATCAGTAAAAGTTAAGTTTTAATAAATTATTCCGGTCTCCTCCTCTCCCTTAGACTGAGCACATTGTCTACTTATAGGGTTATTGTGAGCAATAGTGTTTCTTTTTTCTTTCTCTTCTTCATTATATTTACCTTGGCACTGCCCTCTTATACGTACACAATACGATAGGAGGGAGTTAGATGTGTGTTCACTAACCCTCGCCTCCCTGGTTTAATTATCAGGGAAACCTCTTTTCCGTTCATACATATTCTAAAGTAAAGGAATTATTTTTATTCATTTACATTGTTTAGTCTGTTTTTGCATACTGCTTTACTTCATGTGACATCTCTTCATATGACGTCTCTTACTGTGATGTCACTAAATATGAAAATTACTGCAAATTATGAAATTCAAAGTTGGCCGGATATCTATGGTTAGGATTTGCAATACCATTCTGTCTAGGAAGCTTTACTTCTATTTAAACATGCAGTTTTAAACAACTTTCTAATTTACTCCTATTATCAAATTTTCTTCATTCTCTTGGTATCTTTATTTGAAAAAGCAGAACCGTAAGCTTAAGAGCCGGCCCATTTTTTATTTAGCACCTGGGTAGCGCTTGCTGATTGGTTGCCACATGCAAAGCCTCACATTGGGTGTACCTCCCTTTTGTAAATTACTTGTTCCTCAGCTTGTATGATCTTTCAGTAATAGAATTGGTATGGTGGAAATTTAGAAAGATAATGATCATTTATCTCGCGGATTGTAGGAGCTTAGCCATCAGCTTAGGTGCGTCTGTTCAAAT
Organism: Bombina bombina; assembly: GCF_027579735.1. NCBI lineage: Eukaryota > Metazoa > Chordata > Amphibia > Anura > Bombinatoridae > Bombina > Bombina bombina. The sequence continues at coordinate 103,974,965 of NC_069501.1, forward strand.
AGGTTTGACTTAATAAATCCTCAGAAACATGGATAACAGATAATTGGGCACTAATATAAAAGTGACAAACATATTTGTAACAATTTTAAAGTGAATGTAAAGTTTGCGGAATGAGTGCCCGGTTTTTAATAATCCTAATAAAAACAGGGGCACTTTCATTCATCAAACTTTACATTTCACTGGTTTTGTTAAAATACTTACCTTTTTCTTCTTGAAAGCCGCTCCAGCGCTTCTCCCGCCCGTCGCAAGCCTCTTCCTACGTCAGCAATTATGATTTCAGCATCCTCCAATCACGGCTTCCCCCCTGGGGAATCATTGGCCAAAGCAACGCCGTGATTGGAGGAAGGCTGGGATCGTCATTTCTGACGTAGGAAGAGGCTTGCGACGGGCGGGGGGAGCACTGGAGTGGCTTTCACAAAGAAAAGGTAAGTATTTTAACAAAACCAGGGAAATGTAAAGTTTGATGAATGAAAGTGTCCCTGTTTTTAATAGGATTATAATAGGATTATTAAAATTTACATTCACTTTAAACTATATATTACCGCACTTATACTGTTCAAAATATAAAGCTGAGACAATGTGTTTTTAAAATTTGACTTGAATGCAAAAAAATGTGTGTGTGTTAAAATTATATTAATTATTTTTCTTTTAATCAAAGTAAAAAACAGTTAAATCTTAATACTACTGTGATAATTAAGCTCCATTTTTTTGTGATTTGAAGGTGTACAAACTTTCTTTTCTCACTTCTTTTTGACTTAGTTAAATCTAAGTATTTGTTCAAGTTGGTTACACCCCTCCACATGCAATATATGCAGTGCAGGTTATAACAGTATTGTAGCTTAAAGGGATTCTGAACCCAATTTTCTTTCTTTCGTGATTCAGATAGAGCATGCAATTTAAAGCAACTTTCTAATTTACTCCTATTATCAATTCTTCTTCGTTCTCTTGCAATCTTTATTTTAAAAAGAAAGTTTAGTCCCTGGACAGCACTTGTTTATTGGTGGATAAATTTATCCACCAATCAGCAAGAACAACCCAGGTTGTTCATCAAAAATGGGCCGGCATCTAAACTTACATTCTTGCTTTTCAAATAAAAATACCAAGAGAATGAAGAACATTTGATAATAGGAGTAAATTAGAAAGTTGCTTAAAATTGCATGCTGTATCTGAATTAAAAAAAATAACAAATTTGGATTCAGTGTCCCTTTAAAACCAAGCTCCTCAATTCTCATTTGCTTTGTACTTGACTAATAGCCCTGTTTGCCGTGAGTTAAAGTTAAACAACTTTCCAATTTACTTCCATTATGAAATTTGCTTTGTTCCTTTGTTATCCTTTGCTGAAGGAACAGCATTGCACTACTGGCAGCCGGCTGAACACATGCAATTAGCCAATCACAAGAGACAAATATGTGCAGGCACCAATCAGCAACTAGCTCCCACTAGTGTAAGATATATGTGTATTATTTTTCAACAAGGGATACTAAAAGAACAAAGCACATTTAAAAATAGAAGTTAATTTTAGAGTGTCTTAAAATTACATGCTCTATCGGAGTCAATTTAATTTTGACTTTCCTGTCCCTTTAAGCTATGTAGGTAAGAAGCTCTTTCCCTCCCAAACAAACACCAGTCAAAACTTTAGGGTAGATTTATCAAATGTCGGGCGGACATGATTCGCTATAGCGGATCATATCCGCCCGACATCGATAAATGCTGACAGCATACGCTGTCGGCATTTAACGTTGCACAAGCATTTCTTGTGAAATGCTTGTGCAATGCCGCCTCCTGCACATTCGCGGCCAATCGGCCCCTAGCAGGGGGTGTCAATCATCACAATTGTATCTGATCGGGATGATTGCTGTCCGCCACCTCAGAGGTGGCAGATGAGTTAAGGAGCAGCGGTCTTACGACCGCTGCTTCTTAACTCAAGTTTCAGGCGAACCTGAAACTTTCAGGGTAGATTGCAGCATCCGCAGCTTGATAAATCTACCCCTTAGTGCAGTGGAGAGTAACACATTTTAATGGTCAAGACTTAGGGCTCGATGATTGAAAGCTCTCTGGGCTGGCGAGATTATTAAAGAATGCTCGCCAGTCCTTCTATTTCCCTTGTGGAATGATCAAAAGCCATTTTTTACCCTGAAATCAGGGTGTCTCGCTAAGGGGCGTATACTGAATTTTCATATGAAATGTGCACAACAAAATTTGTATTTTAAACATTATACAAAACAAATATTTGAATCATTCACACCAAAATAAGCAGGGAAAAATTGTATTGTTAAGGTGCATCAAAAATCGTAACAAAATTCTTCACCAAAAATCGTATGTTAACAAAAACGTAAAATTAGTATCTAATTTACACAGGAATAAATCAAATTAAATATTCACAGCGTAAATCGTAATTGTAGTACACTGAATGTGCAAAAATCACACAGAAATTTCAATTTATAAATACAAAATGCAAAGCGTAATTGTTGTTTTTTCGTAAAATGGGCTGAACATGGGTGTTCAATGGGCGTATATGACAATGTCTCACTAATTCCAGCGTAATTCTATAAAGATTTTCGCACTGCAGATCTCACAGTTTTTTCTCGCCAACTAAAAGGTGGCGAGCTTTTGTCAAAACAATACGAACACTTATAACCCCAATAGAAAAACAAATGCATACTAAAATATAGGCGATTGTAAGATGCTATAAGCAGAAAGCAGCATAATGTGAATTATATTGGATGCAGGATTTTAATTTTAAAGTGCTCCCCTGCTCCCTGATAACTTCGCACTAAGGAGCGAAGTTTCCCTATCCAGCGAGCTCCATTACTTTTAATAGGAGCCAACTCGCAGGGACTGCCCCTTTTTTATGATCATTGCACCTGGGCAGCCCTGCGAGTGTCAGCGAGAAAAAGAAGGTTTGAGCTGGCGAACAATATATCATCGAGCCCTTAGGGTTTTTATACAGCACAAGGTGTAAATGTAAACATGCAAATGCCAATTACGCTTGTACAGGTTTATATACTGGGCTCAATTCTGAATATTTCCAAAACAGTCTGTCTCCACTCATGCACTTAAAGGGACAGTCTACTTGAAAATGTTTAGTTTTAAAAAGATATATAATCCCTTTTATTACCCATTCCCCAGTTTTGCAAAACCAACACTGTTATATTAATACACGTTTTACCTCTGTGATTACCTTGTATCTAAGCCTTTGCAGACTGACCCCTTATTTTAGTTCTTTTGATAGACTTTAATTTAATTCCCTAAGTGTGATGCGGGAATTCAGACGTGGACCCGTTGCTCAGTGTGCCTAGAGGGATATGGCTGCACCTCACTGACGAGGCCCACAATAGGCCGAAACGTACGTCTGGGGTTTCGCTGTGTCTCTCGTTCAGAGAGGGACTGGCTGGTATTTTGGGGCTGGACTATGCTGTTAAGTCAGGATCGGACTGATATGCTACAGGAAAGTTCTTCTCTGTGAAAGGCACATGTTGAGCAAAAAGAGGCTGCTTCTTGGGTGGTAATTAGCCATAGATCAAGCTATTATGCTATTGTTCGTTCCCAGGTTGAGCGCTTCTCCCTTTTTATTTAAGACTATAATTTTAGCCAATCAGTGCTGACTCATAAATAACTCCACATGAGTGAGCACAATGTTATCTATATGGCACAGAGAAACTAGTGCTGTCTATCTGGGAAAATGCTCTGAGATAAGAGGTGGCCTTCAAGGGCTTACAAATTAGCTTATGAGCCTACCTAGGTTTAGCTTTCAACGAAGAATACCAAGCGAACAAAGCAAATTTGATGGTAAAAGTAAATTGGAATGTTATTTAAAATTGCATGCCCTATCTGAATCATGAAAATAAAATTTTGACTAAACTGTCCTTTTAGGTCCATTTTTAAATACAATAAAAGTTTTCACTTTGGTGATCTTGGTGGCACATGTTGCTCCTTGCCATGAGGTGAAGATCTGGGTTGATGCTGGCATCTCTGTTCCCTGATTGTCCTCTTTGTGTGCCACTGCTGCGATGTCCTTTTCAAGGCTTTTCTCAGAAATACAGGTTTTTTTTGCCAGGGGTTGTGATATCTGAACAAAGTCCACAAAGTGACTGGTCAGAAACTTTAGCTTGCTCTTCAGGAGTTTGTTTTTTTTACATAACTTAGTTTCCTGGGCTCCTGTATGTTTACTCCAGTAGGTACACTAGCCAATGTGAAAGTAGTGTTTACATTTAGGTGATTAAGGTGGTGTACATGCAGCAACACTACGGTCTGGGTTGCAGCATATTTATGGCATGATAGTTTTCATGAAATGCTGTCTTGCTTGATGGTTGCAATATAGATTCATCTGCTGTAGGAGTAGAGTTGGTTGTATATGTAAAAGTCTGTTGGACTGTCGTTTTTCATATTCTTTCTGAGCCGGCATTATACAAAGTTCTTTATTCTCCTTTCCTTTTCTTTGGAAAGTCCTTTAACAACATCAGCCATTCAGCTTTCAAGAACAGGTTCTCCTGGTGTGCTTGCTACTCTTCCTGGTAATGGAGGAAAGTTAGATGCCAATAAGTCAAACTTTAGGGTTTGTGTTACTACTTCAGCTGAAGCGCATTAATGCATTTCTGTCAGGGTGCCAGGAATCAGACTGAGATGAGAAGTGCAAAAATAATCACACCTTTATTCATAGTAAAAAATAAAAAAAAGTCCACAAGTCAAATAACAAGCCAGGAGTCAAAACCAGAGCTGGTAGTCAGACGAGCCAAGTCAGGAGCCAAAGCGAATAGTCAGACGAGCCAGAATCAGCAACAAGGAAAACAGCAGAGTCAGGAACAAGCCAGGGATCAGGAACCAGGAAGGACGTCAGGCAGCCAGGTAATACACAGGAACTGTCACAAACAGGTCTGAGACAACGCAAAGGCAAAGCATACTGAACAGAGGCCCTTAAAATAATAAGTGATGACATCACAATTCTGAGACTGCATCCTGTCTGACATGGATGATGCACACCAGTCTGGCCATGAAAGGAAGTGCAGGAAATGAGCAGCATCCCCCACAATGCACCATAGTCAGGAAGAGAGGAAGTGAGTAAAATGGCTGCCAGCAGCACATGGCAAACAAAACTGGGAAAAACCCTGACAGTACCCTCCCCTCAACGACCCCTCCCTCGTGGGAGGACAAAAGGCTTATTGGGGAAACGGGCATGGAAGGCACGGAGGAGGGCGGGAGCATGAACATCAGAGGAGGGAACCCAAGAACGCTCCTCCGGACCGTAGCCCCTCCAGTGAACCAAATACTGTACACGGCCCCTGCACATACGAGAGTCAATAATGCTGCTGACCTCATACTCCTCATGGTTGTCAACAAAGATAGGACGGGGACGAGGCAACACAGTTTTAAACCGATTACAAATCAATGGTTTCAAGAGAGAGACATGAAAAACATTGGAGATGCGCATAGCAGGAGGAAGGTCAAGAGCGTAGGCCACAGGATTAACCAGTCGGAGTATTTGAAAAGGTCCAACATAACGGGGAGCCAATTTATTGGAAGGCACACGAAGGTTCAAGTTGCGGGAGGACATCCAAACTCTCTCACCAACCTGGTAGGAAGGCGCGGGCAGACGCCTACGATCAGCCTGGAACTTTTGGCGCTGCATAGATCGATGAAGGGAATCCTGAATCTGCACCCACGAGGAACGGAGTTGCCGGAGATGCTCCTCCAAAGCCGGAATACCCTGAGACATGAATGAATTGGGCAACAAGGATGGTTGAAACCCATAATTCGCCATGAACGGGGATAACTTGGAGGAAGCATTAATAGCACTATTACGAGCAAACTCTGCCCAAGGTAACAGTTCAGACCAATTATTGTGGTGATCTGAGACATAGCAATGGAGGAACTGTTCCAGAGCTTGATTAGACCGTTGCCGAGGAGAAGGAAAGCTGGATCCCCATTTGAGCACAAAAGGAACGCCAAAATCTGGAGACAAACTGGCTACCCCGGTCCGACACTATCTCCTTGGGTAACCCATGTAAACGGAAGACCTCCCGGGCAAAAATTGAAGCAAGCTCCTGAGCAGTAGGCAGCTTTATCAAGGGAATGCAATGTGACATTTTAGAAAAACGGTCATCCACCATAAGGATAACAGTATTGCCATTGGAAACAGGGAGCTCGACAATGAAGTCCATGGAAAGATGTGTCCAAGACGCTCACCATTAGAAATAGGTTGAAGAAGACCTACAGGAAGACGTCGAGGAGTCTTATTCTGTGCACAAACTGAGCAGGAGGCAACATACGCAGCCACATCGGAATGAAGACCTGGCCACCAGAATTGTTGAGTGACAGACCAAATCATTTGGTTCTTGCCTGGGTGACCTGCGGCATTAGGATAGTGGTAAGTGTGCAAAAGTTTAGTTCGAAGATACTCAGGAACAAAACACTTACCACTAGGTTTCTCAGGATGTGCATAGGTTTGTGCAGCCAGGATCTCCTCCCCCAAGGGAGAAGTCATATTAGTACGTATGGTAGCCAAAATATGGTCAGGAGGTATAACAGGAGTAGGTACAGACTCCTCCTTGGACAGAGGCGAAAATTGTCGAGAGAGGGCATCAGCCCTAACATTCCAGGCAGGTAGGAGACCACATAATTAAACCGAGACGAAAATAGCGCCCATCTGGCCTGTCGGGGCGACAAAAGTTTTGCTTCAGATAGATAAGTTAAATTCTTGTGGTCAGTAAGAATGAGCACTGGCACGCTAGTACCCTCAAGAAGATGCCTCCATTCCTTGAGTGCCAAAATTATGGCCAGTAATTCCCTGTCACCAATTTCATAATTGCACTCCGCTGGAGACAATTTCTTAGAGAAGAAACCACACGGATGCAAGAAACCGTCAGGCGTGGGACGTTGACACAAGAGGGCACCTACTCCAGTCTCAGACGCATCAACCTCAAGAACGAAAGGCAGGACAGGGTTAGGATGAGCCAGAACTGGAGCGGCAGCAAAGGCAGTCTTAAGACTATCAAAGGCCTTAATGGCAGTAGGTGACCAATGGAGTGGATCATTCTCTTTACGGGTCATGTCTATGATAGGTTTGACCAAGGAAGAAACGTTTTTAATAAACTTTCTATAGTAATTGGCGAACCCCAAAAAATGTTGAATAGACCGAAGACCAACTGGGCGAGGCCACTGCAGAACTGCAGATAACTTGTCAGGATCCATGGAGAACCCTGCAACGGAGATAACATAACCAAGGAAGGTTACTTGAGTCTGATGGAACTCACATTTCTCAAGTTTACAAAACAGGCCGTTCTCACGTAGTCTCTGAAGAACCTGTGTAACATCAGAATGATGAGCCTTCAAGTGTGGGTGAGTGTATGAGGATGTCGTCTAAGTACATCACAACACACTGTTGCAACATATCTCGTAGGACATCATTAATAAATTCCTGAAAAACAGCAGGAGCATTACATAGGCCAAAGGGCATTACAAGATACTCATAATGCATGTTAAATGCTGTTTTCCATTCGTGACCCTCCTTAATCCTAACGAGATTGTACGCTCCTCTCAAATCAAGTTTAGTAAAGACCGTAGCTCCCTTGAGGCGGTCAAAGAGTTCCGTAATGAGCGGAATAGGGTAAGCATTCTTAATGGTAAGATGATTAAGACCCCTATAACTCGCCACCTTTTTTCTTCACAAAGAAGAAGCCAGCCCCTGCAGGAGAGCAGGATTTGCGGATGATTCCCCACGACAGAGCATCGGCAACATACTTCTCCATAGCACAATTCTCTGCAACAGACAGAGGGTACACCCGGCCCCGAGGAGGAATGGCTCCGGGTTGCAGGTCTATGGCACAATCATAAGACCGGTGAGGAGGCAACGTACCGGCACGCACCTTGTCAAACTCGTCTAGGAACTCTCGGTACTCCTCTGGCAATTGAGATACTGAAGAAGTGCACAAGACTTTAACTGGTTTCCAAAGACAAGTGGAAATACATTGCGTGGACCACGACAAAATTTCGGACCTGCGCCAGTCGAGAATTGGATTGTGCTTTTGGAGCCAGGGATAACCCAGAACAACCGGAAAATTCGGAGAGTTTATCACCTGGAACTGGTTTCAAAATGGAGAGCCCCAACAGCCATGGACAACGGAGCAGTTTCGTGAGTAACGAGTGCAGGCTGAAGGGGCCTGCCATCAATGGCCTCAATAGCAAGCGGAACGGACCGAGGCAAAACAGGAATGGAGGGCTTTGATACAAAAGCACTGTCAATGAAATAGCCCGCAGCACCGGAGTCAACAAGAGCCTGAGTGACTATGGAGGAGTCCACCCAGGAAAGGACAATCGTGACAAAAGGTTTCTCCTTAAGTGGTTCCGGGGACGAGGATAAACCACCCAAGGTCTGACCCCAACAGGACCTTTAGTCTGAGCGTTTCCCGGCCGTGTAGGACAAGACTTCAAAAGGTGGTCCTGTAACCCACAATAGAGGCAGAGCCCTTCCCTCCTCCTAAAGGCCCTCTCCGCCGCGGAGAGACGCGTGAATCCCAACTGCATTGGCTCAGCAGTACCTGGTGACTCGGGACCAGGAGGCATGGGAGGAGAGGGAGGCATGGGTGGGAACGAACACGTAGGAGACAATGGAACAGGAGGCTTCCACAAGCGCTCCTTGAAAGAGGGCCTCTCTCTGAGTCTGAAGTCAATTAGGATAAAAAAAGACACCAATGCCTCGAGATCCTCTGGTAAATCTCTGGCAGCAACTTCGTCTTTAATCGCATCAGAAAGCCCATGAAAGAAGGCGGCAACAAGGGCTTCATTGTTCATACCTACCTCTGCGGCAAGCGTACGGAACTCAATAGCATACTGAGCAACAGATCTTGTACCTTGCTGAATGGACATGAGTCGTTTAGCAGCAGAGGAGGAGCGAGCCGGAACATCAAATACCCTTCAAAAGGAGGCCACAAATTCAGGGTAATTTGAAATCACAGGTTTATTAGTCTCCCACAAGGGATTAGCCCAGGCAAGAGCTGTGTCAGAGAGTAACGAGATGAGAAATCCCACCTTAGCTCTGTCAGAGGGAAACGCCTGAGGTAACATCTTAAAGTAAATGCCCACCTGGTTCAAAAACCCTCTGCACTGAATAGGATTGCCTCCATATCGCTGAGGTAGAGGTGCAGAACGGGACATGCCCCTGGTAGGCATAGGTGCAGCAGCAGAAACAGGAGCAGCCATAACTTGCGGGACACTTTGGTCTAAATGTGCAGTGTGAGTCAGCAGGGTTTGCAGGGCTAGTGCAAATTGATCCAAGCGGTGATCCTGTACATCCATCCTGGAAATGATGGCAGGTAAAGGTGAATTATTAACACCATCAGGATTCATGGCCTTTGCGTAATGTCAGGGTGCCAGGAATCAGACTGAGACGAGAAGTGCAAAAATAATCACACCTTTATTCATAGCAAAAAATAATAAAAAGTCCACAAGTCAAATAACAAGCGAATATTCAGACGAGCCGGAATCAGGAACAAGGAAAACAGCAGAGTCAGGAACAAGCCAGGGATCAGGAACCAGGAAGGACGTCAGCCAGCCAGGTAATACACAGAAACTCTCACAAACAGGTCTGAGACAACACAAAGGCAAAGCATACTGAACAGAGGCCCTTTAAATAATAAGTGATGACATCACAATCCTGAGATTGCATCCTGTCTCACATGGATGATGCACACCAGTCTGGTCATAAAAGGAAGTGTAGGAAATGAGCAGCATCCCCCACAATGCACCATAGTCAGGAAGAGAGGTGAGTAAAATGGCTGCCAGCAGCACATGGCAAACAGGGAAAAAAAACCTGACAAATTTAGACCCAGGAAGAGACTTTGCAACGGGCGGAGGAAGCGATGCAGCGGCTGTCAAGATTAAAAGGTAAGTATTTTCACAACACGAGTGAAATTTGAATTTTAAATAATTAAAGTGTCCCTGTTTTTAATCGAACTTTTAAAATCCGGGCACTTTATCATCAAAATTTACATTCACTTTAATGAAGCAACATTTTTTTTATAAGACCCTGATTAATTAAAGTCATTAACAAATTTGTCATTCGGGAATGGAGAAAATGGAGTCTCAAAGTAAGGTGCTGGACTTGGAGACCAGGTCTTGGTCCCTGTGGCTTGCTCCCTTGAGACTGGTCCCTGTGGCTTGAGCCTAAGAGACTGGGCAACCCTTTCCTTCTGGAATGATGTGATTTGCCAGCAGGACTACAGCAGGCAGATCCTCCATAACACCCACGGACACTTCTCTGGCCCTGGCTCCCCAGTTTAGGTGTACTTTGGTGGTGGGTATGTGGTGTATCACTCCCCTGCTACCTGTACTGCCCTGATCTGTCCCCCTTGAAACCCATCTGGAACCCGTTGAGGCTGTATCACTGTGAGGCTGGCTCAAGAATCCCTGAGTCCCTGTGCTGGTTGCCCATTTATGAGCACAAACTGGCAAAGATGATCACAGTTGTCACCTGGGTTGGTGGGGATAGACACCCACTCTTGCATCTGGCAGCTCAGGGTTAGCACACAGGCTTAACGGACTATGGCAGGGTCCAGGGTTAGTCTTTTGTGTGGCTTGGGGTTGTAGTATGGGTTGAGAGCTAGTCCAAAGCCAGGTGTTGCAGTTCCCTTGCTGGCACCAGTTGCTGCAACGGTGTCCAGGCTATTGGCAGATGATGCAAAGTACAAGTGCTCGTGGGTTCTGGATTGAAGGAGTTGCAGTCTGGGACCCTACACTACAGTTTTGAAGGGAGAGGGAGGAATGGGTAGCTGCACTACAGAAAAATGGTAAATCAGAGGAAGGGGGACACCACATAACTATAGCAGGGAGGTGAGGGGGGACACCTACAGTACAGATAAAATATTAATAAATAAAGTAAAAAAATATATATAAACTGGGTACTGGCAGACAGCTGCCAGTACCTAAGATGGCCACTACTAGTGGTAGGTGGTCAGGTTAGAGACCTGTTTGATAGGGATAAGGGAGGTGGGAGGGATCCCTACACTGTAGAAAAAAATAAAATTAAAGGGACAGTTCACTGTAAAATAGTTTTTCTCTGAATGTGTTCCCCATGACGTGTTCTACCAGCTGCAGTGTATAAAATGTATGAGAAATTGCTCATTTATGCTTCTTTTTGCAAAAGAAATAGCTGGATTTGCGCTTTGAAACCACAGCCCATCTAAAGTGGCTAAGCTTGCAGTGTGATCAGATCTCATTATCTTATCACTCAAATGCTTCCTTTGCTTATCTCTGTACAATATTTAATAGGTACAATTGTAGAGCTTTATCTCTTCCACCTACCACTGTGAGTGTAATTTATTCTGCTGCCTTAGCCTATACCTAGGTATAGAAACTTCAGTATAGGTAGGGATACCACAGGCTAAATCAGCTATTTAAAATACCAATATAAAGGCTAAGGTGCTATTTGTAAACAACTTAATATACTCCAGGGGTCCCATCCGATATGCAGCGTCGCCGTTTTTTGCACGGGTTTGGTATCACATATACGGCGTAGCATACAAGTTACGCGCGTATATTTCAGCATTCGCCTGTTTTTTTTTTTACCCATAGACTGACATAGAAAAGACGCGCAATTTGGTATCCAATATACAGCGTAAGGACTTACGCGCGCAGAATTAAGAAAATCTACTTCATTCTCATCTCGCCACAAATTGCAGGCGCAGGAACCCTTGCACTGACTAAAAAACCAACATAACTGTCTGAAGGCCTAACAAATGCATGCTCAATAACATACATATCAGCCGCTTGATCTCAAACAGTTAAACCTCTTCCAAGCATTTATTATTCCTGCCCCTGCAAGTGTGTCAAACCAATCACAAACAGCACAACCTCTCAACAGGAAGCCTAAAAAACCGGCCAATGCACATCCTCATTAGCCACCATGTTTCCCCTGCTTTCCATAGAGAGGCAGCATCATGGGGCACAAGGGGTGCTGGAAGCCCTTCAAGCCCCTGTTGTTCTGTCTATACATGCTGATTCTATAGTTGCTGCTGAGGTCCCAGATCATGGTGCTGCCCCTGCTGCTGCCCCTGCTGCAGCTGGTCATAGAATTACATACTGCGGATTTCCACTGCATGTAAGTGAAACTACTACATCCCACCCCCCTTCCCTTGACCACCCTAATTACTGAAAATATCTCATTAGTTTAATTCATGTTTAGGTCACTATGATTTATTGACTATCATTAAGAAGAATGAAAATGGATGTTTATACCTTATGTTCACACCTTCTGTAAATACATTATTATTTATATATATATATATACCCATGTCGTGCAGGGATAGGCAAGGTGTCCGTACACGGACACTGGTGTCCGTGACTGGCCCTTGCTGTGTCTGCTGCCCATTTTGCTGTGGGGAGGGAGGAGTAAGACAGATGAATACTGGTCCTGACTCCTCCTTAACACATGCGGCGCCACGTTTTGCAGGGTTGTGGCCACTAACACATGATGCCGCTTAGTACCAGAAAATGACTCTGAGTGAGACAGAGAGAGAAGGAAGATTCAAGAAGCAAGCTGCCACTGTGTCCCTGGAGCTTTATATGCAAAGGTAAAGCACTTTAACCAGCACCTGAGGTTTATTATAAGTAGTATTTAAATAGAAAGAAAAGATATAGTAAGGTTGTGAATCATAACCTTAGTATATCTTTTCTTTCTGATTAAATAAAAGGAAAGGGAAAATATTTAGTGAGAATAAAATTAGTGGCTTGTCAAGAGACTGCTAGCAATATTGGGTGATAAGTTATGGAATAAATAAAGCCTGAGTGAAATACTGGATGTGTATCTTCTGCATCTGTATAATAACACCCACCTCTATACAAAGACACAGAAGTGACACTGGCACATGTGTATAGCCAGACAAGGGCTGGTTATGATCAGTGGTATCTGCATCAGTATAATAAAATTCAGCACTATAAAATAATAGTTTTAATTGTAAATGTACCTTGGTGTCCTTCACTAAAGGTCTTTACTTTAGAAAATGTCTGACACAGCCTTGGCTCGTGCCTATCCCTGCCCATGTGTCAATTTCTATTGGATGTGAGAAACCTTGATTTACATCTTATAAGTGAATATTACTATATGTATCCTTCATACACAACTATGTGATGTGGTTTATAGAACATGAATATGTCATAAACATGATAATATTAGCTTTTTTGGGCCATTTCCACACAGGCCTTATTATCGCCTAGATTTAGAGTTTTGCGTTAGCCGTCAAAACCAGCGTTAGGGGCTACTAACGCTGGTTTTGGGCTACCGCTGGTATTTAGAGTCGTGTAGGTAAGGGTCTAACGCTCACTTTACAGCCGCGACTTTTCAATACCGCAGATCCCCCTACGCCATTTGCGTATCCTATCTTTTCAATGGGATCTTTCTAACGCCGGTATTTAGAGTCTTGGCTGAAGTGAGCGTTAGAGCTCTAAAGACAAAACTCTAGCCGCAGAGAAAAGCCAGGAGTTAAGAGCTTTTTGGGCTAACGCCGGTTCATAAAGCTCTTAACTACTGTGCTCTAAAGTACACTAACACCCATAAACTACCTATGTACCCCTAAACCGAGGCCCCCCCACATCGCCGCCACTCTAATACATTTTTTTAACCCCTAATCTGCCGACCGCACACCGCCGCAACCTACGTTATCCCTATGTACCCCTAATCTGCTGCCCCTAACACCGCCGACCCCTACATAATATTTATTAACCCCTAATCTGCCCCCCCAACGTCGCCGCTACCTTACCTACAATTATTAACCCCTAATCTTCCGACCGGACCTCGCCGCCACTATAATAAATGTATTAACCCCTAAACCGCCCCACTCCCGACTCAAAAACCCTATAATAAATAGTATTAATCCCTAATATGCCCTCCCTAACATCGCCGACACCTAACTTCAATTATTAACCCCTAATCTGCAGACGGGACCTCGCCGCTACTCTAATAAATGGATTAACCCCTAAAGCTAAGTCTAACCCTAACACTAACACCCCCCTAAGTTAAATATAATTTTTATCTAACGAAATAAATTAACTCTTATTAAATAAATTAATCCTATTTAAAGCTAAATACTTACCAGTAAAATAAACCCTAATATAGCTACAATATAACGAATAATTATATTGTAGCTATTTTAGGATTAATATTTATTTTACAGGCAACTTTGTATTTATTTTAACTAGGTGCAATAGCTATTAAATAGTTAATAACTATTTTAATAGCTACCTAGTTAAAATAATTACAAAATTACCTGTAAAATAAATCCTAACCTAAGTTACAATTAAACCTAACACTACACTATCAATAAATTAATTAAATAAAATACCTACAAATAAATACAATTAAATAAACTAACTAAAGTACAAAAAATAAAAAAAGAACTAAGTTACAAAAAATAAAAAAATAATTTACAAACATTATAAAAATATTACAACAATTTTAAGCTAATTACACCTACTCTAAGCCCCCTAATAAAATAACAAAGCCCCCCAAAATAAAAAAATGCCCTACCCTATTCTAAAATAAAAATTGAAAAGCTCTTTTACCTTACCAGCCCTTAAAAGGGCCTTTTGCGGGGCATGCCCCAAAGAAAACAGCTCTTTTGCCTGTAAAAAAAAACATACAATACCCCCCCAACATTACAACCCACCACCCACATATCCCTAATCTAACCCAAACCCCCCCTTAAATAAAACTAACACTAAGCCCCTGAAGATCTCCCTACCTTATCTTCACCACGCCGGGTATCCCCGATCCGTCCAGAAGAGGCTCCGGAATCTTCATCCAAGCCCAAGCGGGGGCTGAAGAGGTCCATCATCGGGCTGAAGAGGTCCATCATCGGGCTGAAGAGGTCCATCATCGGGCTGAAGTCTTGATCCAAGCGGGCGCTGAAGAGGTCCATCATCGGGCTGAAGTCTTGATCCAAGCGGGCGCTGAAGAGATCCATCATCGGGCTGAAGTCTTCTATCAAGCGGCATCTTCAATCTTCTTTCTTCCGGATCCATATTCCTCCCGCCGACGCGGAACATCCATCCTTGCCGACGACTTCCTGACGAATGACGGTTCCTTTAAGGGACGTCATCCAAGATGGCGTCCCTCGAATTCCGATTGGCTGATAGGATTCTATCAGCCAATCGAAATTAATGTAGGAAAATTCTGATTGGCTGATGGAATCAGCCAATCAGATTCAAGTTCAATCTGATTGGCTGATTGGATCAGCCAATCGGATTGAACTTAATCTGTTTGGCTGAATCCTATCAGCCAATCAGAATTCGAGGGACGCCATCTTGGATGACGTCCCTTAAAGGAACCGTCATTCGTCGGGAAGTCGTCGGCCAGGATGGATGTTCCGCGTCGGCGGGATGAAGATGGATCCGGAAGAAAGAAGATTGAAGATGCCGCTTGATATAAGACTTCAGCCCGATGATGGACCTCTTTAGCGCCCGCTTGGATCAAGACTTCAGCCCGATGATGGACCTCTTTAGTGCCCGCTTGGATCAAGACTTCAGCCCGATGATGGACCTCTTCAGCCGGATGATGGACCTCTTCAGCCCGATGATGGATCTCTTCAGCCCCCGCTTGGATCAAGACTTCAGCCCGATGATGGACCTCTTCAGCGCCCGCTTGGATCAAGACTTCAGCCCGATGATGGACCTCTTCAGCCCCCGCTTGGGCTTGGATGAAGATTTCGGAGCCTCTTGTGGACGGATCGGTGATACCCGGCGTGGTGAAGATAAGGTAGGGAGATCTTCAGGGGCTTAGTGTTAGGTTTATTTAAGGGGGGTTTGGGTTAGATTAGGGGTATGTGGGTGGTGGGTTGTAATGTTGGGGGGGGGTATTGTATGTTTTTTTTTTACAGGCAAAAGAGCTGTTTTCTTTGGGGCATGCCCCGCAAAAGGCCCTTTTAAGGGCTGGTAAGGTAAAAGAGCTTTTCTATTTGTATTTTAGAATAGGGTAGGGCATTTTTTTTTATTTTGGGGGGCTTTGCTATTTTATTAGGGGGCTTAGAGTAGGTGTAATTAGCTTAAAATTGTTGTAATATTTTTATAATGTTTGTAAATTATTTTTTTATTTTTTGTAACTTAGTTCTTTTTTTATTTTTTGTACTTTAGTTAGTTTATTTAATTGTATTTATTTGTAGGTATTTGTATGTAATTAATTTATTGATAGTGTAGTGTTAGGTTTAATTGTAGATAATTGTAGGTATTTTATTTAATTAATTTATTGATAGTGTAGTGTTAGGTTTAATTGTAACTTAGGTTAGGATTTATTTTACAGGTAATTTTGTAATTATTTTAACTAGGTAGCTATTAAATAGTTATTAACTATTTAATAGCTATTGTACCTGGTTAAAATAAATACAAAGTTGCCTGTAAAATAAATATTAATCCTAAAATAGCTACAATATAATTATAATTTCTCCTACATTGGTGTGTCCGGTCCACGGCTTCATCCTTACTTGTGGGAATATTCTCTTCCCTAACAGGAAATGGCAAAGAGGCACACAGCAAAAGCTGTCCACACAGCCCCTCCTCTGGCTCCGCCCCCCAGTCATTCTCTTTGCCGCTCTGAACAAGTAGCATCTCCACGGGGATGGTAAAGAGTTTGTGGTGTTTAGTTGTAGTTTTTATTTCTTCTATCAAGAGTTTGTTATTTTAAAATAGTGCCGGTTTGTACTATTTACTCTACAAAAGAAAGTGATGAAGATTTCTGTTAAAGAGAAGTATGATTTTAGCACAAGTAACTAGAATCCATTGCTGTTACCACGCAGGGCTGTTGAAACCAGAGAACTTCAGTTGGGGGTAACAGTTTGCAGACTCATCTGCTCCAGGTATGACCAGTCTCTTTTCTAACAACACATGGTAATGCTAGAAGACTGTCAGTTTTTCCCTCAGGGGACCGGTAAGCCATTTTCTTAGACTGAGTAACAGATTACAGGCTTACATTTTGGGCTTTGTACTGGTAGACACTGTTGTGGGCTAAATCGATTGACTTATATCACATTTTTATGGCATTTGAAGTGTTTTATGATCGTAAAAACACTTTTGGGAACGTTATAATTATTCCTGGCATTGGTTTAGACACCTAATCTAGTCAGGAAGGCCCCTTCACTCTGGTATGCAGAGGGAGGAGGCCTCATTTTCTTCGCCTCAGTTGCGCAGTTAATTCCAAAGGCAGTGCATGCAGCTTCATGTGAGAGGGTCCTGTGGCTAAGAAACAGACTCCAGAAGGCTTATTTCTGTGGTGAATAACCCCTAAGGAAGGTAAAAGCTGCAGCAAAGTCTGTGGCAGGGACTGTAGTGTGTAAAACCGGTTAAATTGAACAATTAGCTCCGGTTTGCTTATTTAAGGGTCTAGAGACTTCATATTTGGTGTGCAATACTTTCAAAGCATTAAGACACTGGGGTATACATTTTATAAAGATCGGATATTGCCTTCATAGTTTTTTGAACATTCAGAAATAAAGTGTGTCATTTTTATTATTTAAAGAGACAGTAACGGTTTTGTTTAAAATCGTTTTTATTGCATTAATAGCCTGCCTAAATCTGCCTAACATGTCTGTGCCATCAGATAGCTTATGTTCTGTGTGTATGGAGGCCAAGGTGGTCCCCCCTTTAAGTGTATGTGATAATTGTGCCATGGCGTCCAAACAAAGTAAGGACAATACTGTCACATTTAATAAAATTGCCCAATATGATTCTTCTAATGAAGGTAGTGGGGATAGTTCTTCATCCTCTCCTTCTGTGTCTACACCAGTTTTGCCCTCGCAGGCGATACCTAGTACATCTAGCGCGCCAATGCTTGTTACTATGCAGCAATTAACAGCAGTAGTGGATAATTCTATAGCAAATCTTTTATCCAAACTGCCAGCATTTCAGAGAAAGCGTGATTGTTCAGTTTTAAATACAGAAAAGGATGAACAAGTAGACGCTGACGATACCTTATCTGTTTTACCCTCACATCAATCGGAGTTGGCAGTGAGGGAGGGGCTGTCTGAGGGAGAAATTTCTGACTCCGGAAAAATTTCTCAACAGGCAGAACCTGATATCGTAGCATTTAAATTTAAGCTAGAACATCTCCGCGCCCTGCTTAAGGAGGTACTAGCTACTCTTGATGATTGTGATTCTTTGGTAATCCCAGAGAAGTTGTGCAAATTGGACAAATTCTTAGAGATCCCAGTGCACGATGACGCCTTTCCTATACCCAAGAGGGTAGCGGACATAGTGAATAAGGAGTGGGAGAAGCCGGGTTCCAAAGCAAGGGCTCATACAGACATCGTTTTGGCCTTTCTCAGATCTCACGGGTGGAAGGTGAGCATAGAAAAAAAGTTCCCTGTCCCCGTCCACAAGGGTTCCTTTTCTGGGAACAATAATAGATTCTGTCGAAATGAAGATTTTCCTGACAGAGGTCAGAAAGTTAAAGCTTCTAAACGCTTGTCGAGTTCTTCATTCTATTCCTCAGCCCTCCATAGCTCAGTGCATGGAAGTAATAGGACTAATGGTTGCAGCAATGGACGTGGTTCCTTTTGCTCGAATTCATTTAAGATCTTTGCAGCTGTGCATGCTCAAACAGTGGAATGGGAATTATGCGGACTTGTCTCCCCAAATTCAAGTAGACCAGGTAACCAGGGATTCACTCCTCTGGTGGTTGACTCAGGATCACCTGTCTCAGGGAATGAGTTTCCGCAGACCGGAGTGGGTCATTGTTACGACCGACGCCAGCCTCTTGGGCTGGGGCGCGGTCTGGGACTCTCTGAAAGCTCAGGGTCTATGGTCTTGGGAAGAGTCTCTTCTCCCGATAAACATTTTGGAACTGAGAGCGATATTCAATGCGCTCCTGGCTTGGCCTCAACTAGCGAAGGCCAGGTTCATAAGATTTCAGTCGGACAACATGACGACTGTAGCGTACATCAATCATCAGGGGGGAACAAAGAGTTCCTTAGCGATGAGAGAGGTCTCCAAGATCATCAAATGGGCGGAGGATCACTCCTGCCATCTATCTGCAATTCACATCCCAGGAGTAGACAACTGGGAAGCGGATTATCTGAGTCGTCAGACTTTCCATCCGGGGGAGTGGGAACTTCACCCGGAGGTCTTTGCCCAGTTAACTCAACTATGGGGCATTCCGGATATGGATCTGATGGCGTCTCGTCAGAACTCCAAGGTTCCTCGCTACGGGTCCAGATCCAGAGATCCCAAGGCGGCACTGGTGGATGCTTTAGTGGCGCCCTGGTCGTTCAATCTGGCTTATGTGTTTCCACCGTTTCCTCTCCTTCCCAGGCTTGTAGCCAGGATCAAACAGGAGAAGGCCTCGGTGATTCTAATAGCTCCTGCATGGCCACGCAGGTCTTGGTATGCAGACCTGGTGAATATGTCATCGGTTCCACCATGGAAGCTACCTTTGAGGCAGGATCTTCTAGTACAAGGTCCATTCAGACATCCAAATCTAGTCTCTCTGCAACTGACTGCTTGGAAATTGAACGCTTGATTCTATCTAAGCGTGGGTTTTCAGATTCGGTTATAGATACTCTGGTTCAAGCCAGAAAACCGGTGACTAGGAAAATTTACCATAAGATATGGCAAAAATATATCCATTGGTGCGATTCCAAAGGATTTTCTTGGAGTAAAATCAAAATTCCTAGAATACTTTCCTTTCTCCAAGAGGGTTTGGATAAAGGTTTGTCAGCTAGCTCTTTAAAAGGACAGATATCTGCTCTGTCTGTTTTGTTGCACAAACGACTGGCAGCCGTGCCAGATGTACAGGTGTTTGTACAGGCGTTAGTTAGAATCAAGCCTGTCTACAGACCTATGACTCCTCCATGGAGTCTAAACTTAGTTCTTTCAGTTCTTCAAGGGGTTCCATTTGAACCTTTACATTCCATAGATATTAAGTTACTATCTTGGAAAGTTCTGTTTTTGGGTGCTATTTCTTCTGCTAGAAGAGTTTCTGAATTGTCTGCTTTGCAGTGTACTTCTCCCTATCTGGTGTTCCATACAGATAAGGTAGTTTTACGTACCAAGCCTGGTTTTCTTCCAAAAGTGGTTTCCAACAGGAATATTAACCAGGAAATAGTTGTTCCTTCCCTGTGTCCGAATCCAGTTTCAAAGAAGGAACGTTTGTTACACAACCTAGATGTGGTCCGTGCTTTAAAATTCTACTTGGAAGCAACTAAGGATTTTAGACAGACTTCATCCTTGTTTGTCGTTTATTCTGGTAAGAGGAGAGGGCAGAAAGCTACTGCTACCTCTCTTTCCTTTTGGCTGAAAAGCATCATCCGATTGGCTTATGAGACTGCCGGACGGCAGCCTCCTGAACGAATTACAGCTCACTCTACTAGGGCTGTGGCTTCCACATGGGCCTTCAAGAACGAGGCTTCTGTTGATCAGATCTGTAAGGCAGCGACTTGGTCTTCACTGCACACTTTTACAAAATTTTACAAATTCGATACTTTTGCTTCTTCGGAGGCTGTTTTTGGGAGAAAGGTTTTGCAAGCCGTGGTGCCTTCCGTGTAGGTTGCCTGACTTGTTCCCTCCCTTCATCCGTGTCCTAAAGCTTTGGTATTGGTTCCCACAAGTAAGGATGAAGCCGTGGACCGGACACACCAATGTAGGAGAAAACAGAATTTATATCTTACCTGATAAATTCCTTTCTCCTACGGTGTGTCCAGTCCACGGCCCGCTCTGGCTTTTTTGTCAGGCTTAACATTTTTTATCTCTATACACTACAGTCACCACGGCACCCTATGGTTTCTCCTTTTTCTCCTAACCGTCGGTCGAATGACTGGGGGGCGGAGCCAGAGGAGGGGCTGTGTGGACAGCTTTTGCTGTGTGCCTCTTTGCCATTTCCTGTTAGGGAAGAAAATATTCCCACAAGTAAGGATGAAGCCGTGGACCGGACACACCGTAGGAGAAAGGAATTTATCAGGTAAGATATAAATTCTGTTTTATATTGTAGCTATATTAGGGTTTATTTTACAGGTAAGTATTTAGCTTTAAATAGGAATACTTTAGTTAATAAGATTTACTTTATTTCGTTAGATAAAAATTATATTTAACTTAGGGGGGTGTTAGTGTTAGGGTTAGACATAGCTTTAGGGGTTAATCCATTTATTAGAGTAACGGCGAGGTCCGGTCGACAGATTAAGGGTTAATACTTGAAGTTAGGTGTCGGCGATGTTCGGGAGGGCAGATTAGGGGTTAATACTATTTATTATAGGTTTTTTGAGGCGGGAGTGAGGCGGATTAGGGGTTAATAACTTTATTATAGTAGCGGTGAGGTCCGGTCGGCAAATTAGGGGTTAATAATTGTAGGTAGGTGGCGGCGACATTGGGGGCGGCAGATTAGGGGTTAATAAATATAATATAGGGGTCGGCGGTGTTGTGGGCAGCAGATTAGGGGTACATAGGGATAACGTAGGTGGTGTACGGAGCGGCAGATTAGGGATTAATAATATAATGCAGGGGTCAGGGATAGCGGGGTCGGAAGATTAGGGGTTAATAAGTGTAAGGTTAGGGGTGTTTAGACTCGGGTTCATGTTAGGGTGTTAGGTGCAGACTTAGGAAGTGTTTCCCCATAGGAAACAATGGGGCTGCGTTAGGAGCTGAACGCTGCTTTTTTGCAGGTTTTTTTTCAGCTCAAACTGCCCCATTGTTTCCTATGGGGGAATCGTGCACGAGCACGTTTTTGAAGCTGGCCGCGTCCGTAAGCACCGCTGGTATTGAGAGTTGCAGTGGCGGTAAATTATGCTATACGCTCCCTTTTTGGAGCCTAACACAGCCATTCTGTGAACTCTAAATACCAGCGGTATTTAAAAGGTGCAGGGAAAAAAAAGCACGCGTAGCTAATGCACCCCTTCTAACGCAAAACTCTAAATCTAGCCGTAAATGTTTTAACAATATTAGTGTACTAAAACACCCCTCACATGGATGTGGATGACAATTATATGGTAAATAACAGAGGACAAGATTTATGGTGAACTATAAGAATATTTATTTATTTTTAGGCTTCTTGGATGAGGGGGCTGAGGTGACTGTAGTGGATTTCCTTGTTCTCCTGGTTTGTGAAGATTCAGATGTTTCTGCTGGAGTGCTGGCCACAGATGATAGGCTGGAGGCAGTGTCCTGCTGGTGTGTAAAGTTCTCAACCAACACACCCAAGAGTTGATTTTGTTCCCGCCATCTATTGTCCATCTGCATATCAGACAGAATTCTCATCATCTGAGACTGGTTTTGAACAATTCCACTTAATAATGCTGCCATGTCCCTCTGCAGCTCTATGCTACGCTTGTGTAACCTCTCTTGGCTCCTGTGAAACCTCTCTTGGCCTCTTTGTCTGCTCTTGCAGCTTGTTATGAGCCTTCTTTGGAGTGAAATGTATTCCTCACCCAGGTGCAAGTTCAGCTGCATCTGCTGGTTCCTGTGGGACATTTTCAGCGGCATCTGCTGGTGCTTGTGGGACATCTTCAGCTGCATCTGCTGGTGCTTGTGGGACATCTTCAGCTGCATCTGCTGGTGCTTGTGGGACATCTTCAGCTGCATCTGCTGGTGCTTGAGTACTTTCAGCTATATGTTCATCTGCAGATGGTGGCACTCTCCCAAGTGAAGAGGATGATGGAGCTCTCCCAAGTGAAGAGGATGGTGGAGCTCTCCCAAGTGAAGAGGATGGTGGAGCTCTCCCAAGTGAAGAGGATGGTGGAGCTCTCAGGGTGGATTTATAGTCCCACTGATGACCAGTGTGTGACCACTCAGCCTGTCCAGTTGGCACTTTTTGTGACATACCCTGTGTGTAAAAACCATGACTGCCCTGAGATTGTGTTGGGGGGGGGGGGGGGGAAAAACATTGACCCTTTGTGGCTGACTTGGCTCCCCCTCAAAGCCAAAAGAAGAATATTCCTCTGGCCAGGAATCTTGCCAGGGGTCATATGTCAATGGTGGTGGCATCACTTCCGGGTCCTCAACTGAAGCCATCCAACCCTGCTCATGCCTGGGAGCATAATATTCACGTGGTTGCCTGAAGACTGGTGGTGGTGGCTGCATGCCTGTGACTGGTGGTAGTGGTGGAGGTGGCTGCATGCCTGTGACTGGTGGTGGTGGTGGAGGTGACGGCATGCCTGCTTGCATCTTTGTGACAGGAGGTTCTGTGGAGGAGTCAAATGATGAGAGGGATTAGTACAGTCATATATATGTCCATGTGGGCAATGGGCATACAATGTACATTGATACATGCTAGGGCCTATACTCATTCTCATGTCAAACTCTATATACATATCATACTGGTGTGTGGGATGTTACTCACCAGCATGATGTGCTGTGGTTGCAGCCCCTGAGTCACGAGCCCCTGGAAGTCCACGGACTGCTGTGATACTCAGGGACCTGCGTATCATCTCCTGCCAGGTGTTGTATTCTGTGTCCAGGGGTGGACCACCGCCTGTTCCCCTTTGGTTCATGGCTTCCTGCCCCATCTTTTCTTTCACCCGCCTCTTACAGTCATTCCACCTTTTTTTTAAGGCCCTCAACAGTCCTCCTCTGCGGGGCCACGCTGTTGACGGCATCCTCTACTGCCAACCATGCTGTTTTACGCCTTTTGGCAACGCCTTTGCCCTTCTCCTGGCCAAAGAGGGCACTGTGATTGTCCATGATGGCCTGGACTAGGGCAACATTCTCATTGAATGAGAAGTTTGGACATCTCATCCTCTGTGGACACCTGGCTTGCTCCCTGTGATGTCCCTGGTGTGGGTTCCTCCCTATCCTCTCCCTCCTCTTCCCTTCTGTTCCCATGTGCACCCTCTGTCCCTCGTCTAGATGTGCCTGGTCTCTGGGGATCTCGGGCATCTCCCATCATCCCTTCTAGCTCTCCCTCTCCCCACTCCACTTACTCCCTGACGGGGACCCCACTGCTCCTCCTGTCCTCTACAATACTCCTCTCCCTGCCACTCCTCTCCCCTCCTCCCCTCCGCCCTACCTCTCCCTGCCATCTTCACATTACACACACTCACACACTCACACTCACTCCCAGTTCAATTACACACAATCACAACCAAACACTCAGCCTATCACACTGTAAAATTGAAATAAAATGTGTGAGGTGTTAGAAAAAAAAAGTGTTGTGTATTTTGTATATGTATGTATGCAATATGTGTGCAATATGTAAAAATATGTGTAAGTGTACAAGCTTAAACAACCAACAATGCAACCTAACTAACTCCTCTGTTTGCGCCTTTCTCTCTACTCTGACTAATCCTCCACTCCACTGTAGTGTGCTGTAGCTCAACGAACCATCCAAACACACTGAAGAAAATGGCGGCTGCGCATGGGTTTATATAAGTAAAATGTGTATTTGCGCACTTTTCGGAAGATCGCCAGTTTGTCCTACTTACGCCAGTTTAGCATCTAACGGCGCAGTATATGTAATACCCCGATGTGCGAGGTAAAATTACAGGCGGCGCGGGTTCCCTTGCTTGCGCCGAAAACTACGCCGCATATCGGATCGCGCCCCAGCAGGTAAAATTAATCTCTGGGAAGAAATAAAAGGAGAGAAAGTGTTTGGGTAAACTGCTCATTTAACACTAGCAATGCCTACTCCATGAATGGACCAAAGAATATAACACTCATATCATTCACTGTATTAAAATAATGTGTACAGCAACTAGAATTTTTTTTTAGCAATTCATTGGAAAGAAGGCGCGCCTACGTGAATGAAATACTTCATAATATATTTATAACGTGTCTGAGCAAGCTGTATGGATACAGAATTTGGTAGACACTTTCCACAAGGTGGGGTTTTATTGGATAGTCTATGATATTAAAATGATATGAAACCTACATTTTTCTTTTTTGATTCAGGCAGAACATATCATTTTAATACAGTTTCCATTTTACTTTTATTATCAAAATTCCCATGATATTCTCTGTTAAAAAGATACCTAGGTAGGCATCTAGAGTACTACATGACAGGAAATAGTGCTGCCATCTAGTGCTCTTACAAATGAATAACACTCTTGCAAAACTGCTGCCAAATAGTGCTCCAGAAAAAAGCTTACATCCCTGCGTTTCAACAAAAGATACTAATAGAATGAAGAAATTGTTGTTAAAAATTGCATGCTCTGTTTGAATTATAAAAGAAAAAATTTGCATTTAATATCCCTTTAAGCAAATAGTAGTGTTATTTTATAAATGTTTATAAAGGGAGTTTGGTTTATCCTTATACTTCTTTTTGTACCTAGATCCTTTTTTGGCTGAGGTAAACAACACCCAGAATTAGTAAACTATAGGTTACCTTTTGTGAGCAGGGGATAAATGGTATGATCATTGTGTCTAATGTTGCCACCAGATAGATCCTGTGTTTTAGAGAAAGGTGATATAATAACTGCTGGAAATGTAACTTCCATGTAATTAAGACCATGTAATATTTAAAATGTATTTTTGCCAAACGCTAATAAAAATATTTCAAAATACATCATACTGAGCTGAGAAAAAACGATATATGGTAAACAATAGAAACACTAATAAACAGCAGGCATATAAACATTTAGTTAAAGTGAATGTAAACTTTCATGAATAAGTGCCTGGTTTTTAAAACTACTATTAAAAACAGGGGCACTTTTATTCATGAAACTTTACATTGCAGCGTATTTTTACAAATACCTTTCTCTTCAGCAAAGCTGGATCGGCGATCCCCCGCCTGCTTCTCATGCTGTACTTATGTCACTAATGACGAAACCGGCTTCCTCCAATCATGGCGTGCACCCCAGAGCGTCCATTTCGTGAGGCCACACCGTGATTGGAGGAAGCCGGTTTCATCATTGCTGTGCTAAGTACAGCATTAGAAGCAAGCAGGGGATTGTCAGTCCGGCTTTGCTGAAGAAAAAGGTACAGGTAGCCCTCAGTTTACGCCGGGGTTAGGTTCCAGAAGGGATGGTTGTAAATCGAAACCGTTGTAAATTGAACCCCAGTTTATAATGTAAGTCAATGGGAAGTGAGGGAGATATGTTGCAGGCCCCTCTCAAAATTGTCATAAGTAACACCTAATACATTATTTTTAAAGCTTTGAAATGAAGACTTTAAATGCTAAACAGCATTATAAACCTAATAAAATAATCACACAACACAGACTTCACTTGCATTTTTCTGCAAACAGTTCTTTCTATGCATTCCAATCTGGACTGTTTTATAGTCAGGAAGATCTTGTTCCTTTGAAATCTGCTCGATAGCTCAGGTCTGGTTAAACTGATTAATTTCAGCTTGCTTGGCTTTGCTGCAACACAAGCAGATAGCTCCACCTACTGGCTATTTTAATTAATGCACTGCTTCTCAATGCTTTTCAATAGCAGTCACATGACTGGAAAAAAAGGTTGTTATTCTGAAACGGTGTAAATTGAACCGTTGTAAAACGGGGGCCACCTGTATTTGTAAAAATACGCTGCAATGTAAAGTTTCATAAATAAAAGTGCCCCTGTTTTTAATAGTATTTTTAAAAGCCGGGCACTAATTCATAAAAGTTTACATTTACTTTAAAGCAACATGAAACCTAACATTTTTCTTTCATGTTTTAGACAGAGATTTAAATGACAAATTTACCAGTTTGCGGGCGCACAATAAAGTGGAGCTCCACCTAAATAAATGCTAGATAGAATGACGCATTAAAAGAAAAGATTAGTCTGAGAATAACATGTAGATGTATTTTTTTAAAGTTTCATTAGCTGTTTAAATATTGAGAAAATAAGTTATCAAGGTCTGGCGGACCTGATCCGACACTGCGGATCAGGTCTGCCAGACCTTGCTAAATACGGCGAGCAATACGCTCGCCGTATTCAGCATTGCACCAGCAGCTCACAAGAGCTGCTGGTGCAACGCCGCCCCCTGCAGACTCGCGGCCAATAGGCCACCAGCAGGGAGATGTCAATCAACCCGATCGTACTCGATCGGGTTGATTTCCGTCGATGTCTGTCCGCTTGCTCAGAGCAGGCGGACAGGTTATGGAGCAGCGGTCTTTGTGACCGCTGCTTCATAACTGCTGTTTCTGGTGAGCCTGTAGGCTCGCCAGAAACACGGGGTATCAAGCTCCATTTTGAGCTTGATACATATGCCCCCTTGTGTCTATAAAACAATGGGAGCTGCCATGTTGTAACTTAGGTTACCTTCTCTGCTGTGACCAATTAGGAACAGTTATAAATAGGTCACTAGAGTGTGCAGTCAGTGGCTGTGTGGAATATAACAGTGTTCTGCACTTCGTTTCTAAAAGGAACTGAAAAGCTCATAATTTCAGAATGGACAAAATAAATAATAAAAGTATAATGCAAACTCTGTTTTATTCATATGATTTATCATTTTAAATTACCATCTCAAAGTGTTTAATGTCCCTGTATGTTTTCTCGCAGTATTCTCTAAGCATGTTGCGCCTGCAGGTGTCTGTTTTATATCACAGAATATAAGCTGAATTTGTCTGAAAAAACATAATTTATGCTTACCTGATAAATTTATTTCTCTTGTGGTGTATCCAGTCCACGGATCATCCATTACTTGTGGGATATTCTCATTCCCAACAGGAAGTTGCAAGAGGACACCCACAGCAGAGCTGTCTATATAGCTCCTCCCCTCACTGCCATATCCAGTCATTCGACCGAAAACAAGCAGAGAAAGGAGAAACCATAGGGTGCAGTGGTAACTGTAGTTTAAAATTAAAAAATACCTGCCTTAAAATGACAGGGCGGGCCGTGGACTGGATACACCACAAGAGAAATAAATTTATCAGGTAAGCATAAATTATGTTTTCTCTTGTAAGGTGTATCCAGTCCATGGATCATCCATTACTTGTGGGATACCAATACCAAAGCTAAAGTACACGGATGAAGGGAGGGACAAGGCAGGTACTTAAATGGAAGGTACCACTGCCTGTAAAACCTTTCTCCCAAAAATAGCCCCCGAAGAAGCAAAAGTATCAAATTTGTAGAATTTTGAAAAAGTATGAAGCGAAGACCAAGTCGCCGCCTTGCAAATCTGTTCAACAGAAGCCTCATTTTTAAAGGCCCATGTGGAAGCCACAGCTCTAGTAGAATGAGCTGTAATCCTTTCTGGAGGCTGCTGGCCAGCAGTCTCATAGGCTAAGCGGATTATGCTTCTTAGCCAAAAAGAAAGAGAGGTTGCCGAAGCCTTTTGACCTCTCCTCTGTCCAGAGTAGACAACAAACAAAGCAGATGTTTGGCGAAAATCTTTAGTAGCTTGTAAGTAAAACTTTAAAGCACGAACCACGTCCAGATTGTGTAATAGACGCTCCTTCTTTGAAGAAGGATTAGGACACAAAGACGGAACAACAATCTCTTGATTGATATTCTTATTAGATACCACCTTAGGTAAAAACCCAGGTTTGGTACGTAGAACTACCTTATCTGCATGGAAGATCAGATAAGGAGAATCACATTGTAAGGCAGATAACTCGGAAACTCTACGAGCCGAGGAAATAGCTACCAAAAAAAGAACTTTCCAAGATAAAAGTTTGATATCTATGGAATGAAGAGGTTCAAACGGAATCCCCTGAAGAACTTTAAGAACCAAATTTAAGCTCCAAGGTGGAGCAACAGGTTTAAACACAGGCTTGATTCTAACTAAAGCCTGACAAAATGCCTGAACGTCTGGGACATCCGCCAGACGCTTGTGCAAAAGAATAGATAGCGCAGAAATCTGTCCCTTTAAGGAACTAGCTGACAATACTTTCTCCAATCCTTCTTGGAGAAAAGATAATATCCTGGGAATCCTGACCTTACTCCATGAGTAGCCCTTAGATTCACACCAATAAAGATATTTACGCCATATTTTATGATAGATTTTCCTGGTGACAGGCTTCCATGCCTGAATTAAGGTATCAATGACTGACTCGGAGAAACCATGCTTTGATAAAATCAAGCGTTCAATCTCCAGGCAGTCAGCCTCAGAGAAATTAGATTTGGATGGTTGAAAGGACCTTGAAGTAGAAGGTCCTGTCTCAGCGGCAGAGTCCATGGTGGAAAGGATGACATGTCCACCAGATCTGCATACCAAGTCCTGCGTGGCCACGCAGGCGCTATCAAGATCACCGATGCTCTCTCCTGCTTTATTTTGGCAATCAGACGAGGGAGCAGAGGAAACGGTGGAAACACATAAGCCAGGTTGAAGGACCAAGGCGCTGCTAGAGCATCTATCAGCGTTGCCTTGGGGTCCCTGGACCTGGATCCGTAACAAGGAAGCTTGGCGTTCTGGCGAGACGCCATGAGATACAGTTCTGGTTCGCCCCAATGAAGAACCAATTGTGCAAACACCTCCGGATGGAGTTTCCACTCCCCCGGATGAAAAGTCTGTCGACTTAGAAAATCCGCCTCCCAGTTCTCTACACCTGGGATATGGATAGCTGATAGGTGGCAAGAGTGAATCTCTGCCCAGCGAATTATCTTTGAGACTTCTAACATCGCTAGGGAACTCCTTGTTCCCCCTTGATGGTTGATGTAAGCAACAGTCGTGATGTTGTCCGACTGAAATCTGATGAACCTCACTGTCGCTAGATGAGGCCAAGCCTGAAGAGCATTGAATATCGCTCTTAGTTCCAGAATGTTTATTGGAAGGAGTGACTCCTCCTGAGTCCACGATCCCTGAGCCTTCAGGGAGTTCCAGACTGCACCCCAACCTAGAAGGCTGGCATCTGTCGTTACAATTGTCCAATCTGGCCTGCAAAAGGTCATACCTTTGGACAGATGGACCCGAGATAGCCACCAGAGAAGAGAATCCCTGGTCTCTTGGTCCAGATTCAGTAAAGGGGACAAATCTGTGTAATCCCCATTCCACTGACTGAGCATGCATAGTTGCAGCGGTCTGAGATGTAGGCATGCAAACGGCACTATGTCCATTGCCGCTACCATTAAGCCGATTACTTCCATGCACTGAGCCACCGAAGGGCGAGGAATGGAATAAAGAACACGGCAGGAATTCAGAAGTTTTGATAACCTGGACTCCGTCAGGTAAATTTTCATTTCTACAGAATCTATCAGAGTCCCTAGGAAGGAAACTCTTGTGAGGGGGGATAGAGAACTCTTTTTCTCGTTCACCTTCCACCCATGCGACCTCAGAAATGCCAACACTATGTCCCTATGAGACTTGGCAATTTGGAAGTTTGACGCCTGAATCAGGATATCGTCTAAATAAGGGGCCACTGCTATGCCCTGTGGCCTTAGGACCGCCAGAAGCGACCCCAGAACCTTCGTAAAAATTCTTGGGGCAGTAGCTAACCCAAAGGGAAGAGCTACAAACTGGTAGTGCCTGTCTAGGAAGGCAAACCTGAGAAACCGATGATGATCTTTGTGTATCGGAATGTGCAGATAAGCATCCTTTAAATCCACTGTAGTCATGTATTGACCCTCCTGGATCATAGGTAGGATGGTACGAATAGTCTCCATCTTGAATGATGGAACTCTGAGGAATTTGTTTAAGATCTTTAGATCCAAAATTGGTCTGAAGGTTCCCTCTTTTTTGGGAACCACAAACAGATTTGAGTAAAATCCCTGTCCCTGTTCCTCCTTTGGGACTGGATGGATCACTCCCATAACTAGGAGGTCTTGTACACAGTGTAAGAATGCCTCTCTCTTTATCTGGTTTGCAGATAATTGTGAAAGGTGAAATCTCCCTTTTGGGGGGGGGAGCCTTGAAGTCCAGAAGATATCCCTGGGATATAATTTCCAACGCCCAGGGATCCTGGACATCTCTTGCCCACGTCTGGGCGAAGAGCGAAAGTCTGCCCCCTACTAGATCCGTTACCGGATAGGGGGCCGTTCCTTCATGCTGTCTTAGAGGCAGCAGCAGGCCTTTTGGCCTGCTTACCCTTGTTCCAGGTCTGGTTAGGTCTCCAGACCATCTTGGACTGAGGAAAAGTTCCCTCTTGTTTTGCATTAGAGGAAGTTGATGCCGCACTTGCCTTGAAGTTTCGAAAGGCACGAAAATTAGACTGTTTGGCCCTTGGTTTGGACCTATCCTGAGGAAGGGCATGACCTTTTCCTCCAGTGATATCAGCAATAATCTCCTTCAAACCAGGCCCGAATAGGGTCTGCCCCTTGAAGGGAATATTAAGCAGCTTCGATTTTGAAGTAACGTCAGCTGACCATGATTTAAGCCATAGCGCTCTGCGCGCCTGGATAGCAAAACCAGAATTCTTAGCCGTTAGTTTAGTCAAATGAACAATGGCATCAGAAACAAAAGAATTGGCTAGCTTAAGTGCTCTAAGCTTGTCAAGTATTTCATCCAATGGAGTCGCTACCTGTAAAGCCTTTTCCAGAGACTCAAACCAGAACGCGCAGCAGCAGTGACAGGCGCAATGCATGCAAGGGGCTGTAGGATAAAACCTTGTTGAATAAACATTTTCTTAAGGTAACCCTCTAACTTTTTATCCATTGGATCTAAGAAAGCACAACTGTCCTCGACAGGGATAGTAGTACGCTTTGCTACAGTAGAAACTGCTCCCTCCACCTTAGGAACTGTCTGCCATAAGTCCCGTGTGGTGGCGTCTATTGGAAAAAAAATTCTAAAAACAGGAGGGGGAGAGAACGGCACACCTGGTCTATCCCATTCCTTAGTAATAATTTCTGTAAACCTTTTAGGTATTGGAAAAACATCAGTGCACACCGGCACTGCATAGTATTTATCCAGTCTACACAATTTCTCTGGCACTGCAATTGTATCACAGTCATTCAGAGCAGCTAAAACCTCCCTGAGTAACACGCGGAGGTGTTCAAGCTTAAATTTAAATGTAGAAATATCAGAATCAGGTTGCATCATCTTCCCTGAGTCAGAAATATCACCCACAGAAAGAAGCTCTCCTTCTTCAGCTTCTGCATATTGTGAGGCAGTATCAGACATAGTTCTTAAAGCATCAGTATGCTCTGTATTTCGTCTAACTCCAGAGCTATATCGCTTTCCTCTAAATACAGGTAGTCTGGCTAATGCCGCTGACAGTGTATTATCCATGACTGCCGCCATGTCTTGTAAAGTAACCGCTATGGGCGCCCTGGATGTACTTGGCGCCATTTGAGCATGAGTCCCTTGAGCGGGAGTCAAAGGATCTGACACGTGGGGAGAGTTAGTTGGCATAACTTCCCCCTCGTCAGATTCCTCTGGTTATAAATTTTTTAAAGACAGAATATGATCTTTATTGCTTAAAGTGAAATCAGTACATTTGGTACACATTCTAAGAGGGGGTTCCACCATGGCTTTTAAACATAATGAACAAGGAGTTTCCTCTATGTCAGACATGTTTATACAGACTAGCAATGAGACTACCAAAGTTTCATTATTTAGGCTTCCTGTAGGAGGAGGAGCTAACAGGTGCACGAGAAAGTGGCGTGCTACCTGTCGGAGCTCACCGAAGAACTAACCCCAGCCAAGGTCCGTTGTTGGAGCGCTTTCGTTTGCTCCCTAGGACACGACCCTACCTCTATCAGGGTTTGGCTTGGAAGCACCAGAATAGCCATCCATAGGCTCACTCGCTAGAGCCACAGACGAGGCACTGGATACACGTCCATCATACTCAGATGAGAACGGTTCACAGTCGGCAACCAAGGTGAGCAGTACAGCAGGAGAGGAACGGTCTAAACCACGGCTCCGGACCCATCTATGTGCTTTTCTGCACTAAGGGACAAGGACCAGTAGCCCATAAAGTGGTCCAGGCGCTGGAGACAAGGCATACCCTAAGGACGCCCCAAAGGTCAAGACTTACCGGTTCTTGCTCCCGCCGGCGGGCGGACAGAGCAAGTGGGCGGTTCGCAGCGAAGGGTAACCCCACAGCGAGTGTAAGCACGCCGCGGATTCACAACAGCACAGGCGTACGCTGTGGACTTTTTTTACCTGATAACCCAGCTCACCTATTCACTGGAGCTCGCCTGAGCTGCATCAAAGGAGTACTGCAGCTTTGCTATTAACACCTCCCAGGTCTGGATAATACACCATGGAATACCCGGGAGAGTCATCTATGGACGCTGAGTAGATATGCTGCCTGCTGCAATACAACTGCTTGGTCTTAGGGTAAGATTTCTAAAGTCTCTATAATAGTATCTGTTGCCCTAAAAGTGACACCGGTTGATTATCTCTACCCCAAGAGTGACACTGACTGTCTGTCTATCTCGGCATTGTCATATCCTCCATGTTACACCACTTAGCTTGTGTAAGAAAAGCTATGCTTTGTGCTGGTTCTACATATGAACACTCAGCCTGATACCTGCCTGCTACTAAAGAGACACTTCAGTTTTCAGTTCTCTGAAGGATATCCAATATGCTATAGACATTATATCCGCCTACCAGCTGTAAAACCGGTATTACTGTAAAAGCACCGGGCACTCTACATTTGCAATCAGAGTCATATTTGCAATATAATCTTTTGGTCTGTAATACACTTTATTGGTATTAGTCCCTTATCAATCCGGGACTCTCATGGATAATTGTGATATATGCAACTAGTCTGCTGCTGATAAACTCTAAAGAGGTATTCGTGAAATACACCCTGGCATTAAGGTCTGCAATATCTTCGCAGATAACTCTAGTTTACTAAAAGTTGCAGTCTGCACGGCTAGAACTTGCAAAGCCCACAAACATTTTCTATTATTACTTTTATTCTTGCCTTTCCATCTGGGTTATGTCTATCTGAAGCCTATACATATGTATGTTTAGACCTATATCAATATCGCAGGTTTACACTGTTAAGCACCCTATTAGTGTTAAGCAATTATGTCAAAAGGCCTATAATTTCTTTTCTTTTTCGCCAGGAACAAAGAATATAAAACAGAAAATTATTGTTTTAACCTATATCCTGCTATTCCCTAGAGTTTATAAGCAAGCAAGCGAAACTTATATTGCTGGCTAGGAATACTAGAAGTTGCTACTAAGTGTGGCAACTTAGGTTTCAAACTTTCCTGTTATAAGTTTCTTTTTGAATTTTGCAACAGTGTGTGCTCTGAGTATACAAGGTTAAGAATATTGTAATGCCAATGTTATATTTGTTGCAGAATATTGCTAGTTAAGAAGGGGAATGTATGCTGACTCAACGTAATTATGTGCTGTATGTCCTGGTTAGATTAGACAACAAGGATATGTAATAAGGTGGTAAAAGAGCTGTTCCTATTTTTTGCAAGAATCTAATCATAACCATATCTAAGCATGAATTTGAAGGCACTTGTTAATTAAGAGAACCCCAGATCTTCCGTTCCTGTTATTATTTTTACAACGCATTTATCTCAGGGCCTGGTCACCTAACTCACATAGATTATTGTTCACTTTTTTCTTATTTTCAATATACACTAAAATATATTCTAGATATTTCCCCACGTGGGGACGTATTCCACAAACACTAAACCCCTCTAAAAAAAGAGGGGGGGAAAAAAGAGAAAAAAGCTAAGAGCTTTTTTTTTTTTTTTTCTTTTTCTCTTTTTCTTATTTGCTCTCACTGCCCCCCATCACTTTTTTTTTTTCTTTTTACTTACTTTTTGTACGACCTACTCTTGCCTTGTCCTCACCAACACGAGAAATCTATGGAAAGATTTCTCCTCCCGCACAGTACACCACCTCAGACCATGCCCCCAAAAAGTAAGGACAGAAGACCACGTACATATGATATTATGACTGAAAATAGTAGTGAAGGTTTAAGCCCAAAGACAGACCTACAGCCCTTGATCACCCAACTCAGTGACATTTTCCTTCCACAATTTGAACATATCAAATGCCAAATCTCTAGCCTGTCGTCAGAATTAAAAGTATTTGCTAACAGACTTTCAGAAGCAGAAGACAGAATCTCAGAAGTGGAAGATATAACTAATAATCAGTCCCTAAAAATCTCAGAGTTAGAAAAGAAAAATATAAGCCTGACTGCCAGGTTAGATGATCTTGAGGACCGCTCAAGGCGGAATAATTTAAAAATCATAGGCGTTCCTGAGTCAGAGCATTCTAAAGACCTATTACATTTTGCTGCGACAACACTGCCCCAAGCTCTAGGGGTAGAATATTCTCAATTACCAATACCGATAGAACGGGCTCACAGATTGGGTCCCCCTAGAAGCAGAGCAAATGGTAAAAACATACATAGACCAATCCTGATAAAGTTCTTAAATTTCCAAGATAAAATAAGTATGCTGCGTTTATATAGGAAAACAGACAATTTCCATATTGAAAATAACAGAATTTTAATATTTCAAGACTACTCTGCTGATACTGCTTTCAGGAGGAAAGAAATGGCCCCTTTCTGTACCAAGTTAATCAAAGAGGGTTTTCTAGCCAAATTAGTGTACCCTGCAAGAATTATTATAGAAGAAAAGGAAGGCATAGTCAGACTAGACAATATAGAAGAAGCTAAAGCCTACTTTAAAGACCACAAGCTAACACTTACATGAGGACTGGGATAGCTATAAAATAGAGCGTATCTGTGTTTTTTTAGTTAGGGCACTACTGTGCTTGTTTATAATGGAAATGCTGTATAAATATTTAGAGTTAAGAATGTTAATGTCTAAGTCAACTTATAGGCTGCCCCTGCGGCCAAAAGTGTACCAGGCTTCGCCTGATAAGGTTTTTGTTGTAAATAATCTCTGTTTGCAATTTTCTTTGTGTTTTTTTCCTTCTTTCCTTTTTTTTTTTTTTTTTTTTTTCTTCTTGTTTTACCCATCTCCCCTCTTCCCCCTACCCGTCTGCTCTAGTTCTCCCCCTAAACTTATTTTAACATGCTACAATATATTGACTAGATGAAGGGCAATATCAGGTTGTTATCATGGAACGTGGGTGGCATCACCTCCCCAATCAAGAGGAAAACTATAATCAGACAATTGGGTAAGCATAACCCTGATATAGCTTTAATACAAGAAACACATTTAAAGCAAGAGGAAGTTATTAAGCTCAAATGTAAATGGGTGGGAGAGGTGATTGCCACCCCCTGTTCTAGAAGGAAAAAGGGAGTAGCTATCCTGTTAAATAAAAAACTTACTTATAACATTATAAGAGTATCACTAGACCCTGAGGAGAGATGGGTCCTCCTTGAGTTGCAGGTCGAGGATTTCAAAATGGTGATCTGTAATGTCTACGGACCGAATAAAGCAGACCCTACCTTCTGGAATAGTTTAGTCTTTATGCTAACTACTTTTATGGATCAGAATATTGTTTTAGCGGGTGACTTTAACCTAATACCATCAGAAGCCTTAGACAAACTTAGTTCTAGGAACTCCACTTTCTCTGGTCAGAAGGCCAAAATATTCAAACAAATATGCAAAAATTTGAAACTACATGATATATGGCGCCTACAATTCCCTGATACGAGGTCCTTTACCTGCAACTCGAGGACCTATGGCTCCTTATCACGTATAGATTTCTTTTTGATTTCCAGCTCCATGATTAAATTAGAGACTCAAACTAAGATATTTGATATCTTGATATCTGATCACGCAATTATTTTCCTAGATATACATTTACACCCTCCCCAGAGAAACAATAGAAATAATTTTTTCTTTCCAAAATATCTAGTGAATAATCTGGAATTCAACAATTGGTTAATACATAAATGGAAAGAATTTGTTTTTTTAAATAGATCATACAGAGAAAAAACTGAAATATTTTGGGAAACCGCAAAGGCCTATCTACGAGGTGAGATTAAAGCCTATATGATTCTAAAAAAAAAAAAGTTGCAGCTGAGGGAAAGTCAGCTCTCTAACCAGGTCCAAAACGCATATCGTAAATATATAAACAATCCCTCTAGGAGATTAAGAGATAAATACAACGGGGCCAGAACAGAAAGGGATATTTTCATTAAGCAGAAAGTCGCTTGGGAAGAACTAAAGTTAACTGCCAAATATAAAGGCCAATATGGGAAGTCAGCTAAGTTTTTATCTAGATTAGATAAAACAAAGAAAAAATCTAATGTAATAGAGGCTATCTATGATGGGACAGAAAGAGTAACAGATCAATCTAAGATTCAAAATGTATTCTTTCAATTCTATCAAAACCTATATGCTGCGAAAGAAATAAATGCCAATAATAAAGTCAATTTTTGGCATAAAATCTGCCTTCCTAAATTAGCACAAGAAATGGACAAAGATTTAAATAGCCCAATAACCCTAGAAGAAGTAGCGGAAGCTATTAAAAATGCTAAACTTAATAAAGCCCCGGGCCCAGACCAAATTCCGGCAGAAATGTACAAAATTCTCAAAATGGAGATAATAGATGTCTTAGTACAATTATTCAATGGTTATTTTATTGAGGGGCAAAATATGTCAAAGTATTTCTCTGAGTCTACAATCTCACTGATACTGAAAAAGGGCAAATCGCCATTAGATCCTAAATCATATAGACCTATCTCACTGCTCAATCTAGACTATAAGCTATTAACTCACATCATGGCCAACAGACTGAAAAAATGTCTAGATCCTATAATACATCCTGATCAGGTGGGTTTTATGCATCAAAGATCCCCAACCAAAAATACACGGAAGGTAGCATTATTACTAGAATATTTTTGGAATAAACTAGCGGAAAAAAGAATAATTAACCAAGATATCGCGATAATAACAATAGACGCCGAAAAGACATTTGATGCTATAATATGGGACCATCTGTTTACCACGCTAGCGCAATTTGGTTTTACAGGTCAATTCCCTAAATTTGTTAAATCTATATATGACCACCCGAGATCGAATATACTAATTAACGGTAGCTATACTCCAAAACTTACACTATGTAGGGGGACGAGGCAAGGCTGTCCACTCTCTCCGTTACTATTTAACGTGGCCATAGAA
Source organism: Bombina bombina (assembly GCF_027579735.1). NCBI lineage: Eukaryota > Metazoa > Chordata > Amphibia > Anura > Bombinatoridae > Bombina > Bombina bombina. The sequence goes on from NC_069501.1 coordinate 104,012,740, forward strand.
CCATTGGCTATAATGTTACGTCAAGAGCTTCAAGGAATTAGGCTCGGGGAACAAAAATCTGTTCTATCTTTATATGCGGATGATCTGCTCTTATACGTTAAAAACACAAAGAAAAATATACCACAGGCCTTAAAGATTATTGATTTGTTTGGCTCTATCTCGGGCTATAAAATTAACGCTAATAAGTCGGAAATTCTATGGGTTAATAAAAATAAAAATAGTCTCCAAGAACATCCCTTTCAAGAATCCCTCAGTATTAAATATTTAGGAATATATTTCCATGCTGACCCCAAACAATGGTACAGACTAAATTATGCTCCTTTTTTAAAAAAAACCTCAGAGAAACTTTTACAATGGAGCGCCTTCCCTATCTCTCTATCTGCCAAAATAATGATTATTAAGTCTATTTTATTTCCCAAATTGATGTATATTATGCAAAACATGCCGCTCCTTATTTTGTCTCGCAACAATAAAAGGTTTAACACAGAATGTGCTAAATTTATATGGAACAACAAAAGACATATGTTATCCATAGCCAAACTCACACCAAGACTGGAGGGAGGAGGCTTATCTTTCCCTGATATCAAAAAGTATAACTTGGCTATATTAGCCCGTTTTGCAATTGATTGGCTATCAGAGGCTAGCTATTTCTCATTGTTATCCATAGAGGAAAATCTGTGCGCACCTTTTTCTCTTAAAGCCTTATTGCATTGCCCGACGAAACAATTACCAGACCATATTAAACATTTAAAGACACTATCCAATACTATTGAAACATGGCAAAAGTTAAATACAATGATCAAAGTTAATTTCGAGATTTCCCCACTTCTCCCGATACAAGGTAACCCACAATTTATACCTGGATTATCCCATGAAGTTTATAAGACTTGGAAGCATAAAGGCCTGCTCTATGTGAATCAATGTTTAAATAATATGTCTCAGATAAGAACGTTTGAGGATATTGCTACAGAATTTTCTTTATCCAATAAGAATTTTTTTGCCTATCTTCAGATCAGACATTATATAGCAGGAATTAACAGATTAAATCCAGACGCGAATGGGTGGGGGGAAGTTGAAAAATATATAGCAAGTTACAAGTCAGGCAAACGTAGCATAGCTCTTTTATATAAAATTATGCTGGATAAACAGGCCCAATTGTTTAGGGATAACTTAGTCCAGAAGTGGAATGTTTTCTTTACGGATTTTTCAGCAGAATCACTAAACGCAAGCTATAAATGGGTGCAAGGTGCGAATATCCCGCTAACTTGGAAAGAATCACATATAAAATTACTTAATAATTCTTACCTGACCCCAGGGAAACTATCTAAGTGGTACTTGAACTCTGCAGAAAAATGCCCAAGATGTAATAATTCTTGTGCAGATATTATTCACTGTTTCTGGAATTGTCCCAAAATAGTCCAGTTCTGGAGAAAAGTGGAATTTTGGCTTAACAAGGCCCTAGATGTTAGGTTAAAAATCCAAGCTAATCATATCTTTTTTCTCTATAACATGGATCATAATAGAGCTAACATTAATCTTATTAACACGGCAATTATGCTTGGTCGTAATCTCATATTAAAAGACTGGAAGAATAGAAAAGCTCCTACAATGGGCTGTTTTATAAATATGATACACGCCCAGATAATTTTTGAACAGCTGAATATAGCTCCTTCTGAAGAGAAAAGGATCAAAACTTTCTTTATGAAATGGTTAAGAGTTATATTGTCCTTTCCACTCGCTAGTCAGTTCCTACTTGTTCGTAACTTGCGTAGATCGGAATTTTTCCAGACATTGATTCTTTCAAATGTATTCCCAAATGAATGGTATTGATATATTCCAAGCCTATAAAAGGGAAGGAAGGGGAAAGTGAATAGCCAGTCCCAGGTTTATAGTGAGTAGAAATCAAGTTAAGAATCTAATCTGAGGTGAAGGAGGGGTGAGAGGGGAGGGGTGAGAGGGGAGGGGATTAAAAAATTTTTTTTTTTTTTTTCTTTTTTTCTCTTCTTTTTTCTCTTTCTGTTTATTATGTCTATCATAAGACCCCTAATTCGGTATGAAATATAACTATTGGAATTTCACAGAGATACTCTAAAAGTTTGCATTTACATAGATCTTGCACTGATTTCAAGTGGTAATAAGATATGTACAAAACTCTGACTGTATAAGGATGTGGTGAAATTATCTCTATCTGTTACATAGTATTGTATACATAAGAATTTTGCATCCTCTGGATTTTTTTTTCTTTTTTTTTGTTGTTTTTTTTTTTTTTTTTCTCTTAATTTGATTCTCTGTGTTTGCTCTGCCATATGAATTATATACCGAATTGGTCAATAAAGATAAATTCAAAAAAAAAAAAAAAAAAGCAATGAGACTAGGAAGCTTGGAAAGCACTTTAAATCAAGTTAACATGCAAATATAAAAAAACGGTACTGTGCCTTTAAGAGAAACAATTTTTGTCAGAATTTGAAAAACAGTGAAAAAAGGCAGTAAATCAAACGAAATTTTTACAGTCTGTATAATAAGCTAACAGAGCATTGCACCCACTTGCAAATGGATGATTAACCCCTTAGTTCAAAAACCGGATCAAAAAAACGATATAGACGTTTTTTAACAGTCACAACAAACTGCCCCAGCTCTGCTGGGGCCCTACCTTCCCCAACAAACGATTTTGGAAGCCTCAGAGCCCTTTAGAGATGTCCTGTAGCATTCAGGGGACTCCTGGATGTCTCAGTCTGTAACAGTTAAAACTAGACCCCTCCCACTCATAGTAACACAGTGGAAAGCCTCAGGAAACTGTTTCTAGGTAAATTTAAGCCAGCCATGTGGGAAAAAACTAGGCCCCAATAAAGTTTTATCACCAAAGTATATATAAAAACGTTTAAACATGCCAGCAAACGTTTTATTTTGTAAATATAAAAGAGTATTACCTCAGAAAGTAAGCATGATACCAGTCGCTATTAAATCACTGTATTCAGGCTTACCTTACATAAATTTGGTATCAGCAGCATTTTCTAGCCTTCACATCTTCTAGAAAAAACTTAACTGCACATACCTCATAGCAGGATAACCTGCACGCCATTCCCCCGCTGAAGTTATCTCTCTCTTCAGACATGTGTGAGAACAGCAATGGATCTTAGTTGCAACCTGCTAAGATCATAGAAATCCCAGGCAGATTCTTCTTTTTTCCTGCCTGGAACAAAATAGCACAACTCCGGTACTATTTCAAAATAATAAACTCTTGATTGAAGCAAAATAACAATTACATTTCACCACTTATCTCCTACTACCTCCATGCTTGTTGAGAGTTGCAAGAGAATGACTGGATATGGCAGTGAGGGGAGGAGCTATATAGACAGCTCTGCTGTGGGTGTCCTCTTGCAACTTCCTGTTGGGAATGAGAATATCCCACAAGTAATGGATGATCCGTGGACTGGATACACCTTACAAGAGAAATATGCAATGAGATTATTGTGTTACAAGAAAAGAAATGCATGTGAAACTAGAAGTAAATGCAAGGTAATATAAGATGAAAAGACTGTCATTTGTTTTGTATGTACTTAAAAAAAAACATTCATATCAGTGCCAGGCACTGCCTATCACATTTGCACTACCCTGTGAGATTCTTCATTTCAGAGCACTTCATTACTTTCTAAGGAGACAGATTGTCTCTCACTAGGACTTCCAGGTTGAGTTAGGTCTGACTTTTCGAGGGTCAACATGATAATTTCTCTCTATGTACAAAACTAAAGATATTTTACATATAATTTTATTCAGCCCACCACATTAAGTGCTCTGTGATTTAGAGATACTTTTTTTTTTTTTTTTTTTTTACAGTGAAACAGCCAATGAGCTTCTTCAGTGCAAAGTCTATACTGTGATCTTGTTGGATTTTCACTAAAATCTTGCAAACTAGGGAGGGAAATAACAGATACACACTCTCTTGCAAATCCTGGGACTAGCATCCTGATAGAAATGTTTAGGTGATATTTTCTGGCCAACGTTTTACAGATATGCTTCCTCATTGAGGTACATTTGGGGATCATGTACCTTTAAAGTAAATTCAGCATTTGCACGAATCACAATCCTAAATGAATTGCTCTATACAAAGTCTAAATGCATTAAAGCACAAAATAGAAAATACAAAGTTTAAATGTAGTATTAAAAAGCTGTAAGAGCTATGGTAAAATGCATATCGGATTATGTAACTTGTCACTGGGTTAGCGTTTCCAAACACAGGAATCACAGAGCAAAGATATTGATATTGAAGTGGAAACATCATCCAGTGTCATCTTGATTTGGACATATAAATCTGTTGTAAGCAAATCCATTTCAGTACGTTGTTGTTAATTTCACCACATTAGCATGAACATTTTAATAGTTAAAATGACACGGGCATCATAATTACATTTTCATGATTTAGATATAGCACACAATTTTAAAATACTTGCGAACATACTTAAGTGCAAGAACGTGCACGTACCTTGAGTACTATTTAGCAGCAGTGTTTGCAATGTTATACATATAGATATCAAGTCATATGCATGCTCCTGAGTCTACCTGAGTATGTTCTCACAGAAAGGAGCTAACTTTCAACAAAGGAGACCAAGATAAGAGGTTAATTTAATAGCAGAAATTAATAAAAAAAATAATAATAAAATAATAGTATAAGACGTAAATTGGAAAGTTAATGTTATGGCATACTAACTGCTGACAATTCAGGCAGAAGATAGGTATTTTGGCTTAAAGCGTTAGTAAATAGTGAAAATCACAAGACATGCACGTAATTGTATGCATTGCCTTTAATTGTCAGTGTAATTTTTTTTATTTATAATACATACCCTGCTCTAAATGCTTTTTCCCCCTTGGTGGTGCAGCCAATAAGATGCAGTGCCGCATGTTCAATTGGCAGAAACGAAGGCGCATTACTGAAGACTCAAGGAGACGGGATGCGCATGTGTCATACAAGAGATGAGTGGAATGTTCCTGTAAACAGTGAATCGCAAGGTTCTAGCAATTCACTGTTTACTTGCAAGGGAGCGTGCCTCATAATTATGTATGGAGGGCGAAACGTTGATAGCATCCCGACTGCTTAAAAGGAAATCAGAAGGGACAGAGGCACATTTATTTGCAGGTATGAGATATTGATAAAAAAACATTGTTTACATATTTAGAAAGAAAAAAACAACAACCAAAAAAACCAAATGTGAATGATAATTATAGTATATAGATGATAATGAGATTGTTAGAAAATACTTTACTATTTTTTCTATTGTTTTAGTACAGTAGCATCTCATTGTATCATTTTAGCTTCTTTTTGTAAATCTACTCTGTGATAATTGCTGTGTATCCTCTGTAATTGCCTAAATGGAACATTAGATTTCCAGCCACTGTCAACACTTAGGGAATAACGTCTTCTATTTGGTGTAAATACATTATGTTATTAACTGCAACAGTAAACAACACCAAATCTCTCATGAGAACTAATAGTTTGCAAACTGACGGCTAGATTTGGAGTTTTGCGGTAAAAGGGCTGTTAACGCTCCGCGGGTTTTTTTCTGGCCGCACCATAAATTTAACTCTGGTATCGAGAGTTCAAACAAATGCTGCGTTAGGCTCCAAAAAAGGAGCGTAGAGCATTTTTACCGCAAATACAACTCTCGATACCAGAGTTGCTTACGGACGCGGCCGGCCTCAAAAACGTGCTCGTGCACGATTCTCCCATAGGAAACAATGGGGCTGTTTGAGCTGAAAAAAAACCTAACACCTGCAAAAAAGCAGCGTTCAGCTCCTAACGCAGCCCCATTGTTTCCTATGGGGAAACACTTCCTACGTCTGCACCTAACACTCTAACATGTACCCCGAGTCTAAACACCCCTAGCCTTACACTTATTAACCCCTAATCTGCCGCCCCCGCTATCGCTGACCCCTGCATTACACTTTTAACCCCTAATCTGCCGCTCCGTAAACCGCCGCCACCTACGTTATCCCTATGTACCCCTAATCTGCTGCCCTAACATCGCCGACCCCTATGTTATATTTATTAACCCCTAATCTGCCCCCCACAACGTCGCCGACACCTACCTACACTTATTAACCCCTAATCTGCCGACCGGACCTGAGCGCTACTATAATAAAGTTATTAACCCCTAATCCGCCTCACTAACCCTATCATAAATAGTATTAACCCCTAATCTGCCCTCCCTAACATCGCCGACACCTACCTTCAATTATTAACCCCTAATCTGCCGACCGGAGCTCACCGCTATTCTAATAAATGTATTAACCCCTAAAGCTAAGTCTAACCCTAACACTAACACCCCCCTAAGTTAAATATAATTTTTATCTAACGAAATAAATTAACTCTTATTAAATAAATGATTCCTATTTAAAGCTAAATACTTACCTGTAAAATAAATCCTAATATAGCTACAATATAAATTACATTTATATTATAGCTATTTTAGGATTAATATTTATTTTACAGGTAACTTTGTATTTATTTTAACCAGGTACAATAGCTATTAAATAGTTAAGAACTATTTAATAGTTACCTAGTTAAAATAATTACAAATTTACCTGTAAAATAAATCCTAACCTAAGTTATAATTAAACCTAACACTACCCTATCAATAAAATAATTAAATAAACTACCTACAATTACCTACAATTAACCTAACACTACACTATCAATAAATTAATTAAACACAATTGCTACAAATAAATACAATTAAATAAACTATCTAAAGTACAAAAAATAAAAAAGAACTAAGTTACAGAAAATAAAAAAATATTTACAAACATAAGAAAAATATTACAACAATTTTAAACTAATTACACCTACTCTAAGCCCCCTAATAAAATAACAAAGACCCCCAAAATAAAAAATTCCCTACCCTATTCTAAAATACAAAAATTACAAGCTCTTTTACCTTACCAGCCCTGAACAGGGCCCTTTGCGGGGCATGCCCCAAGAATTTCAGCTCTTTTGCCTGTAAAAAAAAACATACAATACCCCCCCCCAACATTACAACCCACCACCCACATACCCCTAATCTAACCCAAACCCCCCTTAAATAAACCTAACACTAAGCCCCTGATGATCTTCCTACCTTGTCTTCACCATGCCAGGTTCACCGATCCGTCCTGGCTCCAAGATCTTCATCCAACCCAAGCGGGGGTTGGCGATCCATAATCCGGTGCTCCAAAGTCTTCCTCCTATCCGGCAAGAAGAGGACATCCGGACCGGCAAACATCTTCTCCAAGCGGCATCTTCTATGTTCTTCCATCCGATGACGACCGGCTCCATCTTGAAGACCTCCAGCGCGGATCCATCCTCTTCTTCCGACGACTAGACGACGAATGACGGTTCCTTTAAGGGACGTCATCCAAGATGGCGTCCCTCGAATTCCGATTGGCTGATAGGATTCTATCAGCCAATCGGAATTAAGGTAGGAATTTTCTGATTGGCTGATGGAATCAGCCAATCAGAATCAAGTTCAATCCGATTGGCTGATCCAATCAGCCAATCAGATTGAGCTCGCATTGTATTGGCTGATCGGAACAGCCAATAGAATGCGAGCTCAATCTGATTGGCTGATAGGGGTCGGCGATGTTAGGGGCAGCAGATTAGGGGTACATAAGTATAACGTAGGTGGCGGTCGGCAGATTAGGGGTTAAAAATTTTAATCGAGTGGCGGCGATGTGGGGGGACCTCGGTTTAGGGGTACATAGGTAGTTTATGGGTGTTAGTGTAGTTTAGGGTACAGTAGCTTTATGAACCGGCGTTAGCCAGAAAGCTCTTAACTCCTGCTTTTTTCAGGCGGCTGGAATCTTGTCGTTAGAGCTCTAACGCTCACTGCAGAAACGACTCTAAATACCAGCGTTAGAAAGATCCCATTGAAAAGATAGGCTACGCAAATGGCGTAGGGGGATCTGCGGTATGGAAAAGTCGCGGCTGTAAAGTGAGCGTTAGACCCTTTAATCACTGACTCCAAATACCAGCGGGCGGCCAAAACCAGCGTTAGGAGCCTCTAACGCTGGTTTTGACGGCTACCGCCGAACTCTAAATCTAGGCCTGAATGATTATAATTATAAACAAAGCAAAATAGAGAAAAAAAAAGTGTCACAAATATACACACAATAAATAAATAAACCATATAGAGCTAGATTACGGGTGGACCGCAATATTGCGCTCCCACTTATGCGTTATGATCGCTAGGCGGAGTCTTTTTATGTGCAGCGGGGTGCGCTCATATTACAAGTTGAAAGTAAAAAGTTAGCGTGCAAAAAGTGAAACTTCGAATATCGTGACCATGAAAACTGCAAAAAAAAAACCACACCCATACTCGCGCCCTAACCCGACCACATTTATTCAAGAGCGCTAAACCTGAATATGAATATTTCACTTTCCAATGTTCTTCAAATAAAAGAATATGGTCTATTTATCCTTAAATACATATTTCTATTTATATCTGATGATTTTGTGGTAAAATATATATTTATACCTATATATATGATTATATATAGGTAAAGATCTATACAGATATATATAGGCAGGGCTTTTTTTGTCTGAGTACCACCACCGCCTTTGCCACCTCATAACAGGTAATATATATAATCATGTAACTACTGGTCTAGTTTTCACAAGAGGGGGCTGCAAAATATATCAAGCATTGTAAATAACTTTGTCCCTTTGCTTTTCTCAAAGTTACTGAGCACAATATATCAATCAACAATCAATGAGTACTAGCACCTTTTTACAAAAAAAGGACTGTGTATAGGAATATCTATTTAAAATACTTAGAACATATTCCCCTATGTGAAGAACATTGGAATGTATAATATTTACAGTAAATACATAGTTAAAACCATTATTAAATATTAATATTGAATAAAAATGCTTTTTCACGTTTTCAGGTATATGACTGCAAAGGGCTCCAATGCACATATATATATATATATATTTATTTGTGTGTATATGTCTGTAAATACATATATACACACGCACACATACACATATTTATATACAGGGAGTGCAGAATTATTAGGCAAATGAGTATTTTGACCACATCATCCTCTTTATGCATGTTGTCTTACTCCAAGCTGTATAGGCTCGAAAGCCTACTACCAATTAAGCATATTAGGTGATGTGCATCTCTGTAATGAGAAGGGGTGTGGTCTAATGACATCAACACCCTATATCAGGTGTGCATAATTATTAGGCAACTTCCTTTCCTTTGGCAAAATGGGTCAAAAGAAGGACTTGACAGGCTCAGAAAAGTAAAAAATAGTGAGATATCTTGCAGAGGGATGCAGCACTCTTAAAATTGCAAAGCTTCTGAAGCGTGATCATCGAACAATCAAGCGTTTCATTCAAAATAGTCAACAGGGTCGCAAGAGGCGTGTGGAAAAACCAAGGCGCAAAATAACTGCCCATGAACTGAGAAAAGTCAAGCGTGCAGCTGCCAAGATGCCACTTGCAACCAGTTTGGCCATATTTCAGAGATGCAACATCACTGGAGTGCCCAAAAGCACAAGGTGTGCAATACTCAGAGACATGGCCAAGGTAAGAAAGGCTGAAAGACGACCACCACTGAACAAGACACACAAGCTGAAACGTCAAGACTGGGCCAAGAAATATCTCAAGACTGATTTTTCTAAGGTTTTATGGACTGATGAAATGAGAGTGAGTCTTGATGGGCCAGATGGATGGGCCCGTGGCTGGATTGGTAAAGGGCAGAGAGCTCCAGTCCGACTCAGACGCCAGCAAGGTGGAGGTGGAGTACTGGTTTGGGCTGGTATCATCAAAGATGAGCTTGTGGGGCCTTTTCAGGTTGAGGATGGAGTCAAGCTCAACTCCCAGTCCTACTGCCAGTTTCTGGAAGACACCTTCTTCAAGCAGTGGTACAGGAAGAAGTCTGCATCCTTCAAGAAAAACATGATTTTCATGCAGGACAATGCTCCATCACACGCGTCCAAGTACTCCACAGCGTGGCTGGCAAGAAAGGGTATAAAAGAAGAAAATCTAATGACATGGCCTCCTTGTTCACCTGATCTGAACCCCATTGAGAACCTGTGGTCCATCATCAAATGTGAGATTTACAAGGAGGGAAAACAGTACACCTCTCTGAACAGTGTCTGGGAGGCTGTGGTTGCTGCTGCACGCAATGTTGATGGTGAACAGATCAAAACACTGACAGAATCCATGGATGGCAGGCTTTTGAGTGTCCTTGCAAAGAAAGGTGGCTATATTGGTCACTGATTTGTTTTTGTTTTGTTTTTGAATGTCAGAAATGTATATTTGTGAATGTTGAGATGTTATATTGGTTTCACTGGTAAAAATAAATAATTGAAATGGGTATATATTTGTTTTTTGTTAAGTTGCCTAATAATTATGCACAGTAATAGTCACCTGCACACACAGATATCCCCCTAAAATAGCTAAAACTAAAAACAAACTAAAAACTACTTCCAAAAATATTCAGCTTTGATATTAATGAGTTTTTTGGGTTCATTGAGAACATGGTTGTTGTTCAATAATAAAATTAATCCTCAAAAATACAACTTGCCTAATAATTCTGCACTCCCTGTATATATATATATACATATATATATATATATATATATATATATATATATATATATATATATATACATACACATTTTAGACATGCATATATGTATACATATATATGTTAAAGCCCTTTGTAGCCCTTTTCTTTTGTGTTCAAACACTTTTTATGCAGCTTTTTTAACACACTACCCTTTATGTGAGCTCTAAAGCCGCACTGGGCTTTAACGCCGTTGGGACAGTATGGAACGCCCTACCTTACATGGGACACTGCAGCCTCCCCTTTTTGTGCAATGAAAAATTGGACTGGGTGTGTGCCTACCATGATCCGAAACCGGCCTTGAAATCATCAATGATCGCGTGATTTCATTTTAACAGCAAGTGTTTACATCGCAACTTAGTTCCGATCTAAGCACTTGCACCCGCCATGAAGGGGTTAAAACCATTTATTTAAAACAATGAGACAATATAGCAGGTGAGTTACAAGCAGGGGGAATTGTGTATACAACCCAAACACCAGATTATCACCTCACCAATGCAATAAATTATTATTTATTTTGCCCCTTTTTTGTTTAATTTAGCTCAGTTTTTTTATTTTTTTTATTAAATTCTCAGAACTTGAAATAAATCCTGCAGATTTTTAAAGGCTAACCCGGCTACATATATTTACCTAACTGGCTTTAACTGATAACAACTGCAGAACAATTCATGCTATACTAATACTATACACGCTGGCTGACCTTGTTGTCTGTAGATACAAGCCAGGGATAGGCAAGGTGTCTGTGACTGGTCCTTGCAGTGTCCGCCACCCATTTTGGGGTGGGGAGTGAAGAGAAGGACAGAAGAATACTGGTCCTGACTCCTCTTTGACGCAGGCGGTACCAGGTTTTGCGGGGTTGGGGCCATGCTTGCATGATGCTGCACAGTAGCGGGAAAGTGAGGGAAAGGGAAGAAGCAAGCTGCCTGCCGTGCAGTCTGTGTTCACCGCCCGTGAGTTGTGACCTGTCCCGATTCCTTGATCTGTGCGGCAACGTGATGCTGGTGTCTGTGTGTAGAAGATGGCCACCTTACCTAACCAAGTAATTAACCAACAATGATGATCATGTGATTAACATCAAGGTGGTGAGTTTGGTTAGGAGTTGCAGACTCTCAATAAAAAAAAAAAAGGTTAGAATTTTTATAACATTTTATACTAGTATACCACAAGCAGTCTTTATATAAATGTTATTTTAAACTTGTTTGATTAGATGACTAATTTGTACTTGTGGAACTAGACCAGGGGTGTCCAACAAGCAGCCCATTTGACAGCAAAGTGCCACTCTTATAGAAACATAGAATGTGTCAGCAGAAAGGAACTATTTGGCCCATCTAGTCTGCCCAATTTTCTGAATACTTTTATCAGTTCCTGGCCTTACCTATAGCATAGCATTATGCCTATCCCATGCATTTTTAAACTCTTTCAGTGCCGTTACCACTTCTGCTGGATAGCTATTCCACCATGCATCCACTAACCTCTCGGTAAAGAGAGTGTTTTGTGATGCTTTTAATTTGAAATGTACCTTGGTGTCCTTCACTAAGGTCTGTGCTTTGGAAAGTGTCCACCGCAGCCTCGGTCCGTGCCACTGCCTATCACTGATACAAGCCTGGATTGCCTCCTCCAAATTATGGCTACTGAGAAAAACAATTTCAGCAAACAAGATGGTATTTGTTTTAAAAAATGTTTAGACTTGGCCAATATGTTTTTCTATAGCAAGACAACAGAAATGTAATTATAGTGTTTAGTTACTGCTTCTTTATATGTCCACTAGGTGGAGATATTTACAAATATTTAGTGCAAGCAATGTGCTTATGTAATCTTTTTCTTTTTGCCATTTAAATATGTGAAGAAACATTTGTAGTTACACACAATTAAAAGCATTACACTTAAATTGCTGTCTGTTTTATGTATGGAACCACCAAGATAAATTTAAAGGTATTTTTTTTATTTTTTGAGATTATGCATCAGCTTCAGACACTCCTTGAAACCCCCACCTATTCAGAGAGGCTTACCATCTCTCCTCTATCTCTCATCCGAACCAAACTAATACATGAACTGCCTGAGTCACTGCTGCAACTACAACCGATGTGACAAGGTACCCCAAACATGTCTCTGCACCCTAAACCTGTAGACTGTGAGCTCTCCGGAGCAGGGCCCTCTTCCTCCTGTACTAGATTTGTTATGTTTTGTATTTTATCGCAAATCCTTGTCATTGTATACCCCTATCACTGTACCCAGCGCTACGGAATTTGGTGGCGCTATACAAATAAATGATAATAATAATCAAAATCTCTCTCTCTCTGAAAAATTACCCACACACACACATATATATTTATTTCTTCTCAATCACAGATGCTAAAATCTTTGAGAACCATTACTGCAACTGACAAGCTCTGAATATCCAAATTAATGGTAATCAAAGTCATGTGGCCTTAAAGGGACATAAACATCTCTTGCTTTTGTGTTAAAATGTTGTTTGTTTCACACTTCCTAGAGAGGCAAAAAGCAAAGCAAAAGCCTTTAAAATGCTGCAAATTGTTTATATCAATCTAAAGTTCTTACTACATGGCACCAGTCACAAGACTGAGTATTGGCGACAGGGTTGATAGCGTGACAGTACAAAATGATAGTGGAAGGCCCTCTAGTGGGCCAGTAACAACATTAAGGGATTACCAACTTGAAGTCTGGAGAAATGCTAAGCTATGTTTTGTTACAATGTTGCATTTGGAGAGGCGGTGTCTGTTCTTACCTTTATAGGGTCCTGCAGCAGTGAATTCAGCCTCTTTCGGTTTCCAGACTTCAAGGAGAAGGTTTTGAAGTTTTGCTGCAAAGAGTAGAGCATGGAGAGATCCAGAAGGAAATCTGTGCCTCCCAAACGTTACAGGGAGGTGGTGGAGCTGTCTGCCAGGAAGAAGGGACCTGCAAAGCAAAGACAGGAACCTGAGTCTGATGATTTGGTACCCCCCACACCCCAAAAGTCCCCACCAGCCAGGCGTTTCAATAAGGGGAAAGGGAAGAAAGGGAGTGGGTTGGGGGATGGAGGCTCTAGTTTGCAGGCCCAGGGGGAGGGGGCCCTAGAGGGATCGCCCAATTTGGATGTGCAGGCCCAGAGGTCAGGTCGGGAGAATCTAGGTGGGCCCAGTAGCCACGAGGTATCACAGGGTACGAGGGGCTCACTGGAGCCAGGCATCATTAGCCAGTTTGCGGCCTTGCCGCCGGAAGCCATGGCGGCAGTCCTGGCCTTAGCGCAGTCCTTATCAGGGAGAGCCGCGGTGGCCCCTGCGCAGGGCTCGGGGGCCGTTGTGGTGACCGGCGGTGAGGTAGGGGGAGTGCGGCCTATTGCAGAGTGCGCAGCGGTAACGGCTCCCTCTGATGGCGGCTCACGCGAGAACTCCTCCTCCGAGATTTCGTCTGAGGAGGAGGAGGAGAGTAGCGGCCGCCATCTTGGGAGCAGGAAGGAGCCGGAAGAGACACCCTCACGTGACCGGAGCTCCGCAGGTAACTTGGGGAGATTACCGGTCGTGGGAGGGGCAGCAGCGGGGCCCGTGGTGTGTGAGAGGGGGCACTTACCTCGCGCAGCAGAGGTGGCGGGTCCGAGCGGGGCACAGCGGTTGTGTGGCGCAGATGTGGGGATGTCTGACAGGCCAAGGGCTGGTGCGCATGTGCAAGCAGGGGTGAATCCCGGTCAGGTGCGGAGGGATCCTGAGGTGATAGTGAGACCAGATGTGAGGCCTAGCACTAGCGCACAGGCGCAGGCCGAATTGAATGCACGTGTTGGGCAGAGGCCCCAGGAGTTGGCGGTTGCGAGTGAGAGGGGCACATATAGAGGACATATGGGGATTTTGGCAAATGAGGCGCAAGTGGTGGCCCGTATGGATGAAGGTGTGATGAGGGGCCGAACGGTGCCTCTAGAGCGAGATGATAGGTCAATGTGTAGGTCAGGTCTGCCACATGGTTCTCAAGCAGGGTATGGTCAGCATGGGGGGGGGACCCATGCGGGGATAACGCATGGTTATCAGCAGTCAAGCCAGGTTGTGACTGGTGAACGTTGGAGACTGGGTGATATGGAGCGTGACATGCAGTATGATATGGCGCACATACAAAGAGGAGTGAATGAGGACACGATTAGGAGGGCAGTAGAAGCTGCACTGCGTGAGGTTCATGATGCTAGGCCCTTGCCTGGGTTTAGTGATCACGCCCAGGAGGTGGCACGGCAGGAACAGGCTATTAGGTGTGCTGTGGCTAGAGCTTTGGGCATGCGCGGGGGCGAGAGAGAAGGGGGGGAGAGGATGGGTGCTTCTGTTGATGCACCTCCTGTAGACCGGAGTACTCCCCAAGTTGTTTTGTCCCAGCAGGTGCCGGAACAGTCGACAGCACGAATGGATGCGGGATCCAATCGTACCACGGTGGTGGCAGGGCCCAGCAACAGTCAGCAGGGTGCTACACAGCAGGGGCCAGCAGGAGCAGAGACGACAGGAGATGGTGAGTGCAATGCACATGACAGTATGCACACTGACACGGGGTCTTCCACAAGTGGGTCTGGTTCTGACAGTGGGGAGGATCTAGGCCTAGTGGGAAAGGGACAGCGCAGAATGTTCAGATGGATAAAAAAGATGGCGACTGCGCAGGCTAAGGACAGGGCAGGGGTCAAAAGCCAGGCAATGGAGGTTCAAGGGTCACAGGGACCGGGGGGCGCTATGGCCCCGGTGGGCCCGGTACCACGTAAGGTAGCAGCGCAAGGGGATGCTTACCCCTGTTTAGTACACATCTGAAGCAGAAAGTCGTAAAGAAGATTCAGGAGGGTAAATACATTAACGTGTTTGACCTATCCCTGGATGCTTATAGGGCGAAAGAGAGGGCGGCCGATGGGTCTGGCCCTAAGAGACATACGAGGAATGGCTTAAATGCTTCCGTGTCTTGGCCGCGTGCTACGTAGACAGGTGGCCCTTGCAGGGGCACAACCTGTTTAAGTACCAGGAAACAGTGGAGGATATACACACAAGGTTTAAGGAAGGCGCATGGTGGGAGTACGACATGGCCTTCAGGAGAAAGATGGTGGGTAACCCTTTGCTGCATTTTGGCACTCAGGACATGCACCTGTGGTCTAAACTGGGGCTGGAGGGAGGTTCACCCTCCCCGGTGGCGGCACGCCAGACGCAGCAACGCCAAGGTGCCCGGCTCGGTAGACGGGGTAGGGAATGTTGGAAATTCCAAGATAAGCAGTGTGACAGGGGGAGTAACTGCTCCTTTCGTCACATTTGCAAATTCTGCGCGGGACCACACCCAGGAGCTGAGTGTGGAAAAAGGAGAGAGCAGGGTCAGATCAAACCGGCTCCTAAGCCTGGAGTTACGGTCAAGGGCCCCAACCCCGCTTAGGTTGTCGGCCATGCTGATATGGCTGGATAACTACCCTGATCGGGAGGCGGCAGAATTGCTCAGGTCAGGGTTGGAAGGAGGGTTTCACATTCCAATTACTGGGATGGTGAGGGGTTCGTCAGTGCACAGGAACCTCAAAACAGCCTACGAATTCCCGCATGTAGTGAGGGAAAAATTGGCTAAGGAAGTCGCATTGGGCAGGGTCTCTGGCCCATTCGCGGATTGCCCACTGGGGGATCTTGTGATCTCTCCATTGGGGGTCGTACCAAAAAAGGAGGAAGGGAAGTTCAGGTTGATACACCACCTGTCCTTTCCGAAGGGGAGTTCGGTCAATGACGCAATCGATCCCGAGATAAGTTCGGTACATTATCAATCATTTGATAAAGCGCTGGACGTTGTTCGGGCATGCGGTTCAGGCGCGCTCTTAGCGAAACTGGACATCGAATCAGCATTTCGGCTGCTACCCTTGCATCCCTCGGCCTTCAGACTGATGGGCATGAAGTTTGAGGGTGCATATTATGTGGATCGTTGCTTGCCGATGGGTTGCTCCCTGTCTTGCTCGCTGTTTGAATGCTTCAGCTCTTTCCTCCATTGGGTGGTATACAAGGCTTCAGGGGGTGGAGCATTGGCCCACTACCTTGATGATTTCTTATTGGTAGGGAGAGCAGGTTCGACAGAGTGTGAACAGCTCATGGGCGTTATGCAGGATATGATGAAGCGTTTTGGCGTCCCGCTTGCGGACGATAAAACACAGGGCCCGTGCACGTGTCTGACTTTCTTGGGAATTGAAATCGACATGGTGCTGGAGATATGCAGGTTACCAATGGAGAAGGAGACGCGTATGCGGTCGGTGGTACGGGCAGCATGCAGCAGGGACAAGGTCACTGTCAGGGATGTCCAGTCCTTGCTGGGTTTGCTGAATTTCGCGGGGAGAGTTATAACTATGGGACGGATTTTTAACCGTCGGTTGGAGGGCCTGTTGAAGGGCCCTAATGGCCATACCAAATGGGTACCCGTCACATCTGAGGTGAAGGAAGACCTGGCGGTCTGGGATCATTTCCTTCAGAGCTTTAACGGGGTGTGCTTATGGAGACAGCCGTCGGTACCGAACCGTTTGCTGAACCTGTTCACGGACGCAGCGGGCGGTTTTGGTTATGGGGCATATTTGGATGGGGAATGGAGCTCAGCTCCGTGGCCACGGGAGTGGGTGGCATCAGGTTACGTCAAAAATATGACTTTGTTAGAGCTATTCCCCATCGTTGTGGCTATTGAAATCTGGGGAGATAAGTTAGCCAATAGGTCGGTGGTGTTCTGGACAGACAACATGAGTGTGGTGTACGCCATTAACAGGTTGTCCGCGTCATCACCAGCAGTAGTGTGCTATCTGAGGCACTTGGTGTTGCGCTGCTTACAGCGTAACATTCACTTCACCGCCAAACACGTCCCGGGAGTGCATAACGTTATCGCGGATGCACTCTCTCGATTTAAATGGGGGCAGTTTAGGGAAGCAGCTCCCATGGCGGCGGTTGAGGGTCTAACGTGCCCAATTTTTCTTTGGCAGTTATTGAAGATTGGGCAAGCATCTTACCGTTAGTTAAGGCATCTTTGGCGCCCAGGACGTGGTCGGCATACAGGAGCCACTGGAGCAGCTGGGAAGCTTTCTGCCTACAAAGGGGCGTGCAGGTACAAAGGGCCACTAGGGTGCAGACTTTAGATTGGTTGGCGCAGCTGAGGCGTGACGGGGTCAGTAGGGCTGGTGCGGCTGGGAGACTGTCGGCGGTTGCATTTTTTAACAAAGCTCTAGGTCACGCCGACCACTCTGGAGCCTTCCTGGTTAGGAAGGTGTTGAAAGGGTGGGGAAGGGTGGCTCCCCGGCCGAAGGACCAAAGGGAGCCAATAACACAGGACAGGCTGAGGCGGTTAGCCTTGAGCTTGGTTTTTGTGTGTAAATCTGAATACGAGAGGCTGTTGTTTAGGGCAGCTTTTGCTGTGGCATTTGCGGGAGCGCTTTGAGTGGGGGAGCTCGTGGCTTCTTCCAAGGTGAAAGGCTCAGGGGGTGTACGGTTGGAGCACGTCCGGGTGACGGACGGGGGCCTTTTATTGTTCGTGCCAAGGTCGAAAACGGACCAGGAAGGTAGAGGAGCGTGGTTGCCACTTACAAAGCAGGATTGTGTTGACAGTTGTCCGGTCAGTTGCGTTGAACAATACCTGTCTGCGCGGCCGACGGGAGGTGAGCTATTCTTTGTACATGAGGACGGGTCAGCATTGTCCGCGTTCCAATTTCGTAGGGTGCTCGCTAAGGCGACTGAGAAAGCGGGGTTGGACCCCAAAAGGATTGCTCCGCATTCATTTAGAATAGGCGCGGCAACCAGCGCGGCGCAGAAGTGCCTCCCAGCAGCGGAGATTAAACGTCTCGGTAGATGGAAGTCTACACAATATAGGACATACATTAGACCGACAGAGGGGCAAAATTAGTAGCAGGTCTGGGCTGGGAGTCTGGGGGGCTGGGGTTCTTTACTGTGGTCAAATTTGGCGGGCTAGTTCATGATGGTGTACTCTGTTTTAACAGGTGTTGTAAATGAGAAAGCCCCGACAGTTCGCGTGTGGATTGTAGGGCATTCATACGTCCACTGGGCTCACATCAGGGCGCTGCGGTCGCCGGAGGGACAGCAGCTTGGATTCCCAACGTCCAAGGCAAGCTTCCGGTGGTTAGGGCGCAGGGGATTGTTGTGGGCTGATTTGCCGGCGCTCTTGCAGGATGCGCACAGGCGGTGGGGGCGGCCTAACATTTTAGTGCTGCACCTCGGGGGGAATGATTTGGGGGCACTTCCCGCATTGGACCTGATCAAAAGGATGTCAGCAGATGTGCATTGGGTGCACACTTGGTTGAAGGAGGTGACTGTGGGGTGGTCGAATGTGGTTGCTAGACTGCATTGGAGACACATTGTCACTCAGAAGGCCGCGTATAATGTGCGCAAAAAGGTGAACAGGGAGATGGGAAGGACGGTCACGGGCTTGGGGGGTTTCGTGATCAGGCACGAAACTATAACGGCCGACAAAAAGGACCTATTTAGGCCTGATGGTGTCCACCTGACGGACATTGGGCTGGATATCTTTCTAAAGGACATCAGGGGAGCCCTATTGAGGGTTATTGCATAAAGTTCAGAAATATGGTTATGTGATTGCTGTTATTATTGTTATTATTGTTACTGTTATTGTAGTTGTTCAAGTAATAGGTGCCTGTTGGTTTGTTTGGCGGCAAGAGTTCGCCTGGCTCTTGTGGCGGGTGGTCAATGCCCTGGGGTGCGGGCACAAGGAGAGAAGAGTGACGGTCCAAAAAGAAGGGAGGGGTTATGCCCGCCAGGCGCCGGTCTGGGGGTCCCCTCCCTCGCGAATGTGGGCCGAAGATCTCTCACCATCACAACTCTCTCTGAGTGCCATTGGGCGTGTCAGCCGGGTGTCACGCTGCAGGTATCGGAAGGGGCCTTGACCATCTGCTACTAGGGGCTAGGATAGGGAGAGATGCCGCCAGCGTTGATTCATTACGAACTTGTTGCCAAGTTTTGATTAGGTTGATTAAGTGCATAAGCGTAATTAGAGTAACGCTTAGGCACTAGTTAAAGCGTTTATTTAATAAACGTGGACCGTGACCGGTTCTTTCTCCCAACAATGGTGTGTGTTGTCTTATTTATTTAGATAAGCATTACAGTTTGGAGGACGGAATAGGGGGTTTAGACCTTATGATAGTGGAAGGCCCTCTAGTGGGCCAGTAACAACATTAAGGGATTACCAACTTGAAGTCTGGAGAAATGCTAAGCTATGTTTTGTTACAATGTTGCATTTGGAGAGGCGTTGTCTGTTCTTACCTTTATAGGGTCCTGCAGCAGTGAATTCAGCCTCTTTCGGTTTCCAGACTTCAAGGAGAAGGTTTTCCCGCCCACCCGTCCCATGGAAGAAGATAATGGCGGCAAAGAAGCGGCTGAGTAGGGTAAGCCGACTCGGCAGGGGTAGGTTTAATTGATCTAACCTGCAGTAAGACCGAGCCTTTAATATAGCCATCCACCCCTGGCAGTTGGGTTGTACGATTCTGTTGGCAGGGGTCGCCTTACCGGGTTGGTTGGATATGCCTCAGCAGGCGGGTGGTCAATGCCCTGGGGTGCGGGCACAAGGAGAGAAGAGTGACGGTCCAAAAAGAAGGGAGGGGTTATGCCCGCCAGGCGCCGGTCTGGGGGTCCCCTCCCTCGCGAATGTGGGCCAAAGATCTCTCACCATCACAACTCTCTCTGAGTGCCATTGGGCGTGTCAGCCGGGTGTCACGCTGCAGGTATCGGAAGGGGCCTTGACCATCTGCTACTAGGGGCTAGGATAGGGAGAGATGCCGCCAACGTTGATTCATTACGAACTTGTTGCCAAGTTTTGATTAGGTTGATTAAGTGCATAAGCGTAATTAGAGTAACGCTTAGGCACTAGTTAAAGCGTTTATTTAATAAACGTGGACCGTGACCGGTTCTTTCTCCCAACAATGGTGTGTGTTGTCTTATTTATTTAGATAAGCATTACAGTTTGGAGGACGGAATAGGGGGTTTAGACCTTAAACATGTCACCATATGTGTACAGGAAGGCTGCGCACCTGCATATCTTACAAAAAAGGGGAAGGACAACAGAAAGGGCACTGTTAAAATTGCGGGGCAGCCTTTGCCTGGGTCCCATGTGGGTATAGCATATTGGGTGACAAATATGCATGATGCAATACCCTCAGTGGTGCATTTAGGTTTTGTACTGCCCTAGGCACTCATAATTCTGCGCCCCCCCAAGTTTAAGACCTTTTTTTGCCATAGTGATTCTCACCCCCAATCTGCCGCCCTAGGCAAGTGGCTTGTTTTCCTAGGCCAAAATATGTCCCTGAATACTTTAAAGCAGGGTTCTTCAAACCACAGGTTGGGACCCATTACTGGATCACACCACCATATTTACTGGGTCGCGACATGTGTGTTGTATGAGAGTGTGTGTTTTTTTTGTTTGAGAGTGTGTGTGTTGTATGAGAGTGTGTGTTATATTAGAGTGTGTGTGTTGTATGAGAGTGTGTGAGTTGTATGAGTGTGTGTGTTGTGTGTGTTATAACCTTTTACAACACTTTCAAGTATGACTACAATCAGGAATAAAGTATGTGCACACATTTAGTCACTTTGCCGATAATTGCAGCTATCTTGTGGTATATTAC
The DNA here is from genome assembly GCF_027579735.1 of Bombina bombina. Taxonomy (NCBI): domain Eukaryota; kingdom Metazoa; phylum Chordata; class Amphibia; order Anura; family Bombinatoridae; genus Bombina; species Bombina bombina. The sequence goes on from NC_069501.1 coordinate 104,033,944, forward strand.
TTAAAGTAAATGTAAACTTAACCGGACAGCCTCACGGCGTTGTATAGACTTATAAAAATGAGCAGGACTTTAATTCATGACATTTTTTAAATGTATTTATTTTCTTAAATTTTTACCTTTTTACTGCTCCGCCGATAAACGCAGCACTCCCGCCCGCCATCTTGTCTAATTGATTGACAGATAACGATCTTAAACCAACTAATCCTTGTTTATGCAAAGGGACTGTACGCCCCCGGGTTAGTTGGTTTAAAAATCGTCATCTGTCCATCAATTAGAGAAGATGGCGGGCGGGAGTGCTGCGCTTATCAGCGGAGCAGTAAAAAGGTAAAAAATTAAGAAAATAAATACATTTAAAAAAAATTATGAATTAAACTCCTGCTTATTTTTATAAGTCTATACAATGCTGTGAGGCTGTCCTGTTAAGTTTACATTCACTTTAAGATATTTTCAGATCAAGCATGAAAATAGGGTCATGAAGGTGTGTAGTATCATGCTACTGGGTCATGGGGGGGGGGGGAGTCTGAAAAACCCTGCTATAAAGGACTTTTCTATTTTTTAACAAATAACATAGAGTACCTAATGGTCTGTACCCTGTGTCAAGTCTCCATGTTGTGAATCAATAATTAATATTTCAGGCAATTACACATATCAGGAGATCTCTCTGTGCTGGCAATAGGGACGTTTTGCAAGACCACATTTGTTGATTAGGCAATTCTTTCCACCTGATTCTGCTACTCCCTACACCAGGCTTCAGCTGGATCCTTCTCAGATTCAGGACCACAACAGAACTGTTTGACTACAACCTACAGCCACGTACCTATTCAACAACATCAGGACTGATTCCTTTCATGGTGAAACTGTTGAGTGTCCAGTTTATTATATTTTTGTTGGTACTTGATGGTACATTTTTACATACTATTATAGGGAATCTCTACAACTCCCTAAGGCTTATATTTTACAATGATTAATAAACAGTTAAATATTAATGGATTTATACAGTTTGATTCTCCAACTAGGGTAACAACACATGGGCCCATACTTATCAAGCTCCGTACACAAGTTATGAAGCAGCGGTCTCTGCTCAGAGCAGGCGGACAGGAATCGCCGGAAATCAACCCAATCGAGTACGATCGGGTTGATTGACACCTCCCTGCTGGCGGCGGTCTTGCGGACCTGATCCGTACTGTCGGATCAGGTCCGCAAGACCTATGATAAATAGAGGCCATGGAACAGAGATTGCCCTATGAAACAAATGATCTGTGAATGTGTTACTTTTATTTAAATTCTTTTAAAGGATATTAAACACTTTGTCAGTGGCGTCACTAGGGGGGGGGCGGGGGGGGCAGGCCGCACCTGGGTGACACCCTCCAGGGGGTGAAACCAAAAAAATTGTTTTTTTTTTGGGTTTTTTTAATTTTATTGAAATTCAAAGAAATACAATGTTGAGATGCATAGATTATTTTATTAGAGGCTGGCATTTGTGAACATTAGTGGGGCTGGGGAAATTGTAGACACCCAATTTTTTTGCCCCTTGAGCCAGTGCTGCAATTTCAACAAATAGTTTTCCCGGCTGCTTTTGCTTGTTTGTACTTTGCTCCTCCCCTGCCCAATTTCACTATGAATGTTGTGGGTGTGCCGTGGGGCTTGCAAAGTTGCGCTGCTAGCCTAAACCTGCCTGCCTATCTGTGCTCACTGCTCAGTGACATGCGGCCCAGGGCTGTGCACTGACAGACTTGGAACAGAGTCAGAGAGCAGAATTTTCATAGTTTGCGCCTAAACCTTTTCTTCAGTGATTTATTTTAGAGTGCTCTGTTTATCTTTCATTTGATGCTCTGCTGAGCCAGGGAGCAGCTCTAGGCATGAGCTTCATAATTAATGCAGTGCAGTTTACATATTTTGTATGTGTGTGTCTGAGTTTTTGTGTGTCTCAGTGTTTTTGTGTGTGTGTTTTTGTGTGTGTGTCTGAGTGTGTTTCCGAGTGTTTGTGTGTGCATCTGAGTATGTTTTTAAGTGTGTCTGAGTGTTTGTATGTGTGTTTGCATGTGTTTTTGTGTGTCTCTGCTTTCTGGGGGGGGGGTGACACCATGACTTACCGCACCGGGTGACACCAACCCTAGTGACGCCACTGCACTTTGTGATGGTAATATAAATTGATAAATCGCATGTATAAAAAAGCCTCTGCAATATACTTTAATTATTTATGTTTCCTGTAATTCCACTCTAAAATATTAAACATTTCAGTACCTGTTAGAATTTGAAGTGCAGTCACAAAATGGCAGCTCCCATTGTTTTATAGACACTAAAACTTTACACTTATTTTGTCAATATTTAAACAGCTGCTGAAAAAATAAATCTATGTGTTATTCTCAGACTAATCTTTTCTTTGAATGCATCATTCTAACTAGCATTTATTTAGTGTTTAATGTCCCTTTAAAGGGATATTAAGCAGCCATCCCTTTAATGTCCCTTTAAAGGGATATTAAACAGCCGACAGCTTTAGTTAGTGCAGGAGTGCACTACATATAATTTAAAGGCACAATCAGGCTCTCTGTGATTAGTGAGCCTGTGATGCATTGTTTGAAAAGGCGGCCACGCTGAAGAGGATGGCTTCACGGTAGAGGTAAGTATACTTTGCGGGGACATATTATGTATTTAAAAAGTAAAAATAAATAATAAGACTATTGTGATGTTACATAATTCTGCACATAGTGGAGTATTATGTAACATTTCCCCCAAAGTTTACTGTCACTCTAATGATACTATTCTGTTGCTTATTGTGATGGCTCCCTCAGCAGAACTCTGACATGACACTGAACTCCTGTATGCTGTCAGCGAGGGGTGACTACATAATTCACACTGACTCCTGAGTGCCAATAAGCAAGACCTGCTGAACCTCAGGAGCTGCACAGATACAAAGTAGACATGTGCGTTTCGTTTTGGCCGAATTTAGTTTTCGACTGAATTTTGGCCGATTCAGAGATTCAAATGCATCCAAATTTCTGAATTTGCACCATAACTAAAATCCCAAAAAATTCAGAAAATGAATAAATCAGTTTCTGAATTTTCGGATTTATTCATATTCAGAATTTTTCATTGTTCTAATCTAAATTGCAGTTCCCCGACATCGCCGACACTAACTAAATCATTAAATAAAGCTATTAACCTCTAAACCGCCGTTCCCCAACATCGCCGACACTAACTAAATCACTAAATAAAGCTATTAACCCCTAAAACGCCGTTCCCCAACATTGCTGACACTAACTAAACCTATTAACCCCTAAACAGCAGTTTCCCGACATCGCGGACACTAACTAAACCTATTAACCCCATACCACCGTTCGCAAACATCGCCAACACTGACTAAACCTATTAACCCCTAAACCGCAGTTCCCCGTCATTGCTAACACTAAAGGAAACACTAAATAAACCTATTAACCCCTAAACCGCTGTTCCCAAACATTGCCAACACTAACTAAACCTATTAACCCCTAAACCGCCGGCCCCCACATCGCAACAGCCTAAATAAAACTATTAACCCCTAAACCTAACACCCACTAACTTTAACATAATAAAATAGACCTAAATTAAAGTTACAATTATTAACTAACTACCTATTTAAAAATAAATACAAACTTACCTGTGAAATAAAAATAAAACCTAAGCTAGCTACAATATAACTATTTACTAACTACCTAATTAAAATAAATACAAACTTACCTGTGAAATAAAAATAAAACCTGAGCTTACACTATATTTATCTATAATAAACTACCAAGGACCCTTAAAAGGGCCTTTTGTAGGGCATTGCCCTAAAGTTAACAGCTCTTTTGCAAACAAATAAAAACAAACACCCCCTAACATTACAACCCCCCCAACCCACAAAATAAAAAACCTAACTAAAAAAAACCTAATCTACCCATTGCCCCGAAAGTGGCATTTGTATGGGCATTGTCCTTAAAAGGGCATTCAGCTCTTTTACCGCCCTTTAAAGGGCATTCAGCTATTATAATTTTCTTATACCTGAGGAAACCGCTGTGCCAGCGGAGAAACGTGTTGCATTTTATTGGGGCTCTGATTGAATGTTTCAACCCCTCATTTTAAACAATTGTTTTATCCTGAAAACAGTTTTTATTAAAAAATCTTTGGATATTTTAACACACGCCTATGGTCCATCTGTGTTAAATCCTGCTTATTTGACCCTTTGGAGGGAATTGATCACCATCGTGCAGTGAGCTGGAGCACTGAGAGTCTCCAGAACGCGCCTACCAGCACAACAGAGTGCTGCTGTATATTGTGAGTACCCTGTACACCTATTACAATACACTGTCCATTTGTAAACTTATATGCACATGAAGCACCCTCTGCTTTGTTTGTCTAGGATTCTTATTACTTTGTTGTGAAGTAAGAGAGGAGCTGTATCTGGATTGTGCATCTCTAAAGGAGCCCTAAAGAAGGAAAAAAGGAGAGAGAAAAAAGAGTCCTAGGACTTTTCTAGTATCTAAGTATATATTACATAGTACTCTTTTCTCCCATCTGTATACAGGACTCTTTAAATCACGCTTATCATCCTTTGATATTGTCTGATATTTAGTTTTTTGGGTGTTTGAACATCATTAGCATTTTTTGTGATAGAATATCTGTATAACACTGTTTGCATTTTTTGTGTCATATATTTATTGATATTTGATATATACCATATTTTTATGCCCATATTGACACATATATATTGTTACTCTTTAGGAACTAACACCCTCTAGAGAGACTTAGTGCTCTTATTGTTCTTTTTTTCTAGGAATGAGAGCTGCTTAAATCCTATTGGCTGATTTGAACAGCCAATAGGATTTAAGCAGCTCTCATTCTTATTGGCTGATTCCTGTGACCCGAAAAAGAGTTGAATGCCCTTTTAAAGGCAATTTCCATACAAATGCCCTTTTCTGGGCAATTGGTAGATTTGTTTTTTTCATTTTGTGGTTGGGGGGGGTAGGGGTTTGTAATGTTAGGGGGTGTTTGTTGTTATATTTTTTAGCAAAAGAGCTGTTAACTTTAGGGCAATGCCCTACAAAAGGCTATTGGTAGTTTATTATAGATTCGTTTTTTTTAAATTTTGGAGTGTTTTTTTTTTTAATCGGGGTATTAGAATACGAATAATTTTTATTATTTTGGATAATTTCGTTTGTTATTTTTTGTAATGGGATTTTTTTATTTTTGGGGTGTTTTTTTTTTAATTTAGATTAGGCAATTTTTTATTTTTAATGGCCCAAACAATAGCTGAATGCCCTTTTAAGGACAATACCCATACAAATGCCCTTTTCAGGACAATGGGTTTTAGATTTTTTTAGTTCGTTTTTTTTTTCTTTTTTGGGTTTGGGGGGGGGGTGGGGGTTTGTAATGTTAGAGGGTGGTTGTTGTAATTTTTTCTAGCAAAAGAGCAGTTAACTTTAGGGCAATGCCCTACAAAATGCCCTTTTAAGGGCTATTGGTAGTTTATTAAAGATTAGGTTTTTTTTATTTTGGGGTGTTTTTTTTTTTTTTAAACGGGAGATTAGAATAGGAATAATTTTTATTTTTTTGAATACTTTCGTTATTTTTTGTAATGGTAGTTTTTTATTTTTTGTAATTTTAGTGTTTATTATTTTTTGTAATTGTAGTTTTAATTTTTTAAATCTTATTTTTTTATTTTTAGTAATGTTAGGTTTTTTATTTTTAGTAATGTTAGGTTTTATTAGTGTAAGCTTAGGTTTTATTTTAATTTCACAGGTAAGTTTGTATTTATTTTTAAATAGGTAGTTAGTTAATAATTGTAACTTTAATTTAGGTCTAATTTAATTATGTTAAAGTTAGGGGGTGTTAGGTTTAGGGGTTAATAGTTTATTTAGGTTGTTGCAATGTGGGGGGCGGCGGTTTAGGGGTTAATAGGTTTAGTTAGTGTTGGAGATGTTTGGGAACGGCGGTTTAGGGGTCAATAGGTTTAGATAGTGTTGGCGATGTTGGGAAACTGCAGTTTAGGGGTTAATAGGTTTAGTTAGTGTCGGTGATGTTGGGGAACTGCGGTTTAGGGGTTAATAGGTTTAGTTAGTGTTGGAAATGTTTGGGAACGGCGGTTTAGGGGTTAATAGGTTTAGTTAGTGTTGGAGATGTTTGGGAACGGCGGTTTAGGGGTTAATAGGTTTAGAAAGTGTCGGCAATGTCGGGAAACTGCGGTTTAGGGGTTAATAGGTTTAGTTATTGTCGGAGATGTTTGGGAACGGCGGTTTAGGGGTTAATAGGTTTATTTAGTGTTTCACTTAGTGTCTGCGATGTCGGGGAACTGTGGTTCAGCGGTTAATAGGTTTAGTTAGTGTTGGCAATGTTTGGGATTGGTGGTTTAGGGGTTAATAGGTTTATTTACTGTTTCAGTTAGTGTCTGCGATGTTGGGGAACTGCGGTTTAGAGGTTAATAAGTTTAGTTAGTGTTGGCAATGTTTGGGAACGGTGGTTTTGTGGTTAATAGGTTTATTTAGTGTTTTAGTTAGTGTTGGGGATGTTTGGGAACGGCGGATTAGGGGTTAATAGGTTTAGTTAGTGTAAGCGATGTTTAGGAACGGCGGTTTAGCGGTTAATAGGTTTATTTAGTGTTTTAGTTAGTGTTGGCGATGTTTGGGAACGGCGGTTTGGGGGTTAATAGGTTTAGTTAGTGTTGGCAATGTGGGGGGACGGTGGTTTAGGGGTTAATAGCTTTATTTAGTGTCAGCGATGTGGGTGGCTGCAGCGGTTTTAGATAATTTGTATTAGCAATCGCTGGCATATTAGTTATGTTAAGTTAAATTGTTTTTTCGGAGCCATTCTTTATTCATATGCATTATTCTATTCTAAACTTCAGAATAGAATAAAGCATATGAATAAAGAATAAATCTGAAAAAGAGCGATTTAACTTAACATAACTAATTTGCCGAAAAAATATATATTTTTTAAACTTAACTAAACTAATTTGCCGATTTTTTTTAATTTATTTAACTAATGAAAACGAAACAAAATTGTTAGAGTTGCACATGTCTAAACAAAGCTAAAAAGTAGCAGCTTCTATTTATTACAAATATATTCCTTCTGTTTTATCCAGTTCAATCTGCACATATTATCAGTTGCAGACAGAGGAAGGAGGCTTGCTGGTTGTTACCCAGGCTACCAGAAAGCATCCTACTCTAGTAACAAGTCAGTCCGTGTCTGCAGATTGCTTGCTGGTTGTTACCTAGGCTACCAGAAAGCATCCTCCCCTAGTAACAAGTCAGTCCATGTCTGTAGGTCACCATGTAAGCAGATCTGCATGCAGTGACATTTGCTTTCTGTTTTAACCAGCAGCATTGAATCAGCAACAATCTAAAGTGCTGCTAATCTCACAATGTAAAAACAAATTTCATAGCATGCAGATCTGCTCATTGCTTGAATAGGAAACAACTTGAACATTGCTTTTAAAGCTGCTCTTGTGAACACATGCAGGATAGATATTTTTGCTAGTTTTCTAAGGATACCTTTCAGAGATGGATCCTTATTCTAAAGTGTCAGTCCAAGTCTTCCATTAGTCTTGCACAAGTTAAAGAGATGGTGAATCAGAGTATTTTAAAAACGCTTGGATTTACCATCACTAATAATAAACTGTAGTTTTAGTCATGAGTTATTAAAAAAAATGATGCTTAACTTACCCTTTCTGTGCCGCGGCAGCTCGCTAAAGTCAGCGACTCCGGTTTCCCAGGGCACAGCGCTCTTCTTCAATGAGGTGATATTTCCGCCTCTAAACCAATAGCCGTGCGTGTCATCTGACATCCTTGCATGGCTATTGGTTTAGAGGTGAAAACGTCACCTCATTGGTAAAGACTGCTGTGCTGTGGGCATCCAGAGCCGCTGAATTTAGTGAGCTGCTGCTTCTGCACAAACAGGGTGCATGGCCCCGCAAGCATTGGAACATAGTGGGAGGGGCCCATTGACCGATAGGGAGGAGTAAGGCCCACTTTGGGTGGATAAGGAGGCAAGGTGTAAGGAAGGGGTATTTAAGCTGTAGGGCGTAGTCTTGGCGCCATTAGTAAAAGATTCTTACCGGGAAGTAACAAGACGTTAGGGCAAAGAACACTTATCCTTCTCCTGGGGCATTTGATCCTTTCAGCATGGAATTGGAGGCGCTTTTGGCCAGATTGCGGACTGTGGCCAGTGTGAGGGGCCCTGACTGTTTGAGTGAGCAACTGGGAGGGACGTTCGTGGCCGAGATGGAGCCTAGCGGGTAGGCCAATTTGGTGGTTATGTCCCACCCCATGCAGTGCTCCCATTCACCTGAAAGACTCAGCCCTGAGTACAGTGCAGCTGGAGGCTGGCAGAGTAGGAGCCCTGGCAGCGATGCTAGGAGGGGAGCAAAGCGGCATCTAAAGTCAATGGGATCTGCTGATCCTCAGATGGGGCAGAGGTGGTCCCTCCTTCCCCACTTTTGAAGGATTCAGGGGTAAAGTTAGGTTTGTCTTTAAGTAGGGGAATTCAGCCTTCACATATATGGTCTTTTCTGGGGTGGAGCATGGTTTAGCGGGAGGTCTTGTGCTTGATGCAGGAATTAATGCTGGTGCTAACATAATTTTTCCCAACAGCAGGTGTGGTGTCGGGCTCTAGGGTTTCATCAATGGAACAACAGGTAGCGGTGTGTCCTAATGACGGTGGAGAGGAGGACTCCTCCAGGGTTCCCTAGGGCAGGCAAAAAGGGGGAGTACTTGTTGGGCATCCTTCGCAGCAGACAAAACTTTTGGCAGACGGGGCTTGTTTTGGGAAAGGGAATATTAGGGGGAGAGATTGGGATGAGGACTTTCCGCTTGAACTAAACATGCCGGGCCCAAAAAGTGTGAAGGGAGGTCGAGCAGATGTTTTGTCTGAACGGGCTTGTGAGCTCCTCCACGGGGGACACGTTAACTTGTATGAGGGGGAATCATCATCCTGATATTTTGCAGGTGCCTTTGGGCTTCAGAATCCGTGGGATCAACTCGGGACCTGTCAGCTCTACCAGATTCCAGGGATGTGGCAGCGGTGGTAGGTGAGACAACCCTTGTAACCCAACTAGATAGGGGTCATGGTGTCATGTGTGATGGTTTGCTTGGCGGTGATAGGGTCACTGTAAATTTGTTAGAGGGTTTAAGGGAGCTTTTGAGGAAGGGGGAGGCCTCAGTGGTTTGTTCTCCTCCTCAACCACCTGCGGTTAGGGCGTGGGCCCTGTTAGCATTTGCTGCCCCGCTAAGCACGCAATGGGGGCCAGGAGTCACTAACATTGGGTGGGGTAGGAGTAAAGGGTGCTCCCTCTGATGGCTTGAGCTCAAGTAAGGTATGGTCCTTGGTAGTGTTGGTGCAGCTCCAGAACTTCGTGTGGCGGACACAGCAAAATCCAGGTCTTGCCTCTGTTCTTTTGGGCCCTTGGGATTGCATTTAAAAAAAAAGGAAAAGGATTTGTAAAAGGGAATATGTTGAGTTATTTTCTTTGCTTCCCTTGGTTTTCTTTGCTTCCCTTGGAATGATCATTCGAGGTTTCAGATGACACTAAAAGGAGGCTAATAAAATAGAGAAGGATGAGCGTAAGTAGCGGTACCAGAAGCTGCCTAGAACCTTTACTAATTGGTTCCAAGCTTTCATTAGTGTTTTGGCCAGTAAATTTTCAGACCAAGGGGCACCTCTCCGGATGCGGAGGTGCCCATGCGTTCGCAAAATGCTTCAGAAAAGGGAAGGCAACAGGTAAGCCCGATTTTCCTGAAAAAGGGGCGGTCCCCTAACAGGTTAGAAAAGATGGAGCCCTGGTTAGGTTGCTTCACCAGTAACTGGGGTTGTTGGAAAAAGGCAGCTGGGTTATTGCATGGTTTTACGTTTGGGGTTTGTTATCCCATCATTTGGGGGTTTGAGTCATTTCAATGGCAACTTGAAGTCAGCTAAGGAACGGCCACATGTGGTTTGTGAGAAACTCATGAAAGATGTTGACTTAGACAGGATAGACGGTCTGAGTGTCCCCGAGTGGGAGCCTGGAAAATTCTGGGTATTACCCCACTGGAAAATTCTGGGTATTACCCCACTTGTCGTATCCAAAAGGGAGTTCGGTTAATGACAGTATTCCGCCTGAACTGGTTCGAGTTATTTTTGATAACGCAATCGACTTGGGGCAGGAGGCTGGGAGGCAAGCTTTTACTGGCAAAAGTGGACATCGAGGCGGCCTTCCGGTTATTACCGGTACACCCAGTTTCTCATAGGTTACTTGGTTGTTGTTTTGAGGGCGGCTTCTTTATGGATCGTTGCCCCCCCCCATGGGGTGCTCATTTCTGGTTCTCTATTCTAGAGCTTAAGCACCTTTTTGGAGTGGGTGGTCAAGGAACATTCAAGGCATTCAAAAAATCAGAGGGCACAGGGTCGGTTCTCTGTTTTTTTGGGGCATTACCATGGATTCAGAAATCATGGAATGTAGACTCTTGGGCAGCAAAGTGGAGGACTTGCTTACATTAATCTAGTATTTTCTATCAGTGTAGAAGGTCACATTGGTCGAAATGCAATCGTTGCTTGGGAAGTTGAAATTTGCATGCTGTATTAGCCCTGTAGGGAGAATTTTTTCTTTTTGCCGTAGGTTCTCCATGGCTACTGTGGGGTTTGGGTTGCCTCCTCATTTCTTATGGTTGACTGCCCCCTTAAAAGGACTTGGGAGTTTTGGGGAGTTTTTTTTAAAAAAAAAATGTTGACGGGTCGGCTTTGATTCAGGCCCCGCTTGTATCCAATGAGGAGCTGGGCCTGGTTACATACACCGCTGGGAGTAAGTTTTTTTTTTGGGGTGTCCACACAGTTTTTGGCGGGTGTGCTAGTCATCATCATTTTCAGACCATGGCAAAATACAAGGTTTTTTGGTAGCCTCCCCAAGGGGTGGGAGAGCTGGATAATTAGCTCCTTGGGCATGGGGTCCCTTGGACCTGGTTAGAAGGTCAAAAAAGGAACAGACGTTTTGCTATGTCCAGCTGGAATTAAAGGACGGCCTGATCTAAAAAAGTTAATATCGAGAGGTGAAAGAGGTTATGTTAAAATTGGGGTTAGCACAAAAACAAGTTTAATTAAATTAAACAAGTTAAGATTTTGTTTTAATATTTGTTATTTATAAATATTATTTAAGATATAAGAGTTATTTAATAAACAAGCTGTGGCCAGATTTTTATAGCAAGAATTGTTGTGTTTGTCTTAATTTATGGGAAGTGTTGTAATATGATGTTTGGTTAAGGGCCGGGAAAATTGACGACTCAATAGGTCATGAGTTTAGACCTTTTTTTTAATAACTGATGACTGAAACTACCATCTATTTTTAGTGATTTCTAAATTGTAGCATATTTTTAATGCTTAAATTTACTATCACTTTAAACGCATGCTTTTACAACATAATTATTAACAGGGCTGCTCTTGATTCAATTAACATAACAGACAGGAGGAGGATATGTCTGTCATGCAGTGTCGTAAAAACAGGGGGATATGTTTCCAGGCTGGAAACAAAACTACACAGCTGCAAATCTGGAACATATAAAAGATCATTAGGTTTTAGCCCATTTTTGCCAGAATGTAGCAAAGTTCTGCACTTTGGTTCTAGCTAGCAACCAACTGATTGCTGGCAGCCATTTTACTCACCTCTCTTACTGAATCGGATACAGAGTGTGTTATGCTGCTCATTTCCTGCACACCCTCTTATGGCCAGACTGGTGAACATCATCCATGTGAGACAGGTTGCAGTCTCAGAATTGTGATGTCATCACTTATTATTTAAATGGCCTCTGTTCAGTATGCTTTGCCCATGCGTTGTCTAAGACCTGTTTGTGAGTTCCTGTGTTCCAGCTCCTGTGTATTACCTGGCTAGTCTGATGTCCCTTCTGGTTCCTGATCCCTGGCTTGTTCCTGACTCTGCTGATCTCCTTGTTCCTGATTCTGGCTCATCTGACTACTCGCTTTGGCTCCTGACTCTGCTCGTCTGACTATCAGCTCTGGCTTTGAGTCCTGGCTTGTTATTTTACTTATGGACTTTTTATTATTTTTTGTTATTAATAAAGGTGTGATTATTTTTGCACTTCTTGTCTCTGTCTGATTCCTGGTACCCTCGCCATGAATCTTGATGGTGCTAATAATCCACCTTTACCTACCATCATTTCCAGGATGGATGAACAGGATCACCGCTTGGATCAATTTGCACTAGCCCTGCAAACCCTGCTGACTCGCACTGCACATTTGGACCAGAGTGTCCCACAAGTTATGGCTGCTCCTGTTTCCACTTCTGCACCTAGTACTACCAGGAGCATGTCTGGTTCTGCATTACCTCAGGCGTTTCTGAGATGTTACCTCAGGCGTTTCCCTCTGACAGAGCTAAGGTGGGATTTCTCATATCTTTATTCTCTGACACGGCTCTTGCCTGGGCTAATCCCTTGTGGGAGACTAATAAACCTGTGATTTCTAATTGCCCTAAATTTTGGGGCCTCTTTTCGAAGGGTATTTGATATTCCGGCTTACTCCTTCTCTGCTGCCAAACAACTCATGTCCATTCAGCAAGGTACGAGATCTGTTGCTCAGTATGCCATTGCGTTCCATATGGTTGGGTGGAACAATGAAGCCCTTGTTGCCCCCTTCTTTCATGGGCTCTCTGACTCGATTAAAGACGAAGTTGCTGCCAGAGATTTACCAAAGGATTTCAAGGCTTTGGTGTCTTTGTTAATGCTAATTGACATCAGACTTAAAGAGAGGACCTCTTTCAAGGAGCGCTTGCGGAAGCCTCCTGTTCCGTTGTCTCCTATGTTGTTGTTCCCACCCATGCCGCCCTCTCCTCCCATGTCTCCTGGTCCCAAGTCACCAGGTACTGCCGTGCCGATGCAGTTGGGATTCACGCGTCTCTCCACGGCGGAGAGGTCCTTTAGGAAGAGGGAGGGGCTCTGCCTCTATTGCGGGTTACAGGGCCACCTTTTTTTTTTTTTTAAATAATTTTTATTGAAGCCACAAACCAGTGTAACATAAGAGCTAAGTCCCAAAACAATAACAGATAAGGAGGTATACAGAACTATTACAGAGATATTACTGAATCCACTAATACAAGTTATGCCTATTTACAATACATTTGTGAGAATAAAGAGTGGTATGCATAGGCGGTTATTATCAAAGTAATGAGGCCATATTTGGCTGGAGAGATGGAAGAGCAATGAGGTCAACTAGGCAAAGAGAACACGTAGAAGGGATATTATGAATCCATGTATCTAGAATGTTAGTAAAGAATTTGGGCTATCTATAATGAGACTTCAGTTTTGTAATATAATATCATAGAGAGTTGAAATAAAAATGGTCCCCACAGTGCCGTAAAGAATATAGATTAGGTTATCTATTCAAGTAAGATTAAGGCCAGGTGGGCTTTATGGTTTTTTTGGGGAAGGGGAATTCAGCGGGCGAGAGCCGCTCTAAATAAAGTAAGGGGGAGAGTGGGAGGGCGGAGCCAGTTAGAATGTCAAACTCGTAAATACTTTGGGCCTCTGAGCTTTCAAGTACAATACAAGTAAAGATATCTCCTGTCCACGCCATGAGTAGCGGTAGATAAATGAGACAAGTTTTGATTTCTACCACAGTATAAGTACTCAAGGAACATATTATATATTAATTTAGTAATTAGTGGTTCATGCCTATATAAGAGGCAATGAAGCCAAACACTATAGGGTCAGTTGGATAGCATGTATAGTTAATATTTACCTTTGCGGTATCATCAGGGATATACTTGCACCGTTAAGATGTATTAGTAAATAGAATTAGGGGAGCTAATGTATAAAACAAGGCTCTCTCAAATGTATGTACCTTAGATAGTTATGACTACAAGTGTCCAGACATCCGTGAGTGAGTAGTTGCTATACTATTAATCAGTCCTACCTTAGGCGAGCCGAACAAAATATTTGGATGAGCCGGTGTTAAAACTGATCTAGGTAGAATAAACAGTTATATACATATGCAGGTGTATGATACAGTAACCATAGGTAAGGTTTACCTTCTCCATGTAATTAAGGTTACACTTGCATATCACTGTCATGTGAAGGTACCTAAGTAGGTCTAGAGAGCAATACTACTATCTTGAATTGCAATGTGAGTCCTAGTATATCACTCTTTGCTTTGTAATACGGCCAACTATACATTGCTAAAGAACCACAAGCATTATAGGTATTTATAAAGATAGAAAGCAGTTATAGCACTCTCTAAACTAAATAGCCAGAACATAAATAGGCTAAACATTGAAAACGGAAATAGCACCAAACAATGCACAAACAGCACCTTATTTCCCTAAATCCCTTTTCATCTCAGGGTTTATGGTGACCGGTGGGATAGAGGAGACTGCCTTCCTCTCAGTATTCCAATAAAAAGAGTATCCACAGCACCAAGTAAATGAAAGATGTTTATTCAGGTACAAAAAATAAAAAATGCAATGTTTCGGGATCCATTCCCTTAATCATGCATAGGTTCAATCTTTTCTGTGTTTCTGTGAATTATGGCATCTGTTCTATGTGAGTATTGTTTTTAGTGTAATCAATGGGTTTAGTGCACTTAGTTTTGTATATATAAAATTTAAAAGCATCAAAATAAATAGTTGCAATTAATATAATGTAATGATTCCTATACTCCACTAGGTGATGCTATAACATAAGTAATGTTTAATTGCTAGTAAAGGGTTAACTCCTTCCCCTATAAAGCATGTGCACACACCTGTTGAACCTATGCATGATTAAGGGAATGGATCCCGAAACGTTGCATTTTTTATTTTTTGTACCTGAATAAACATCTTTCATTTACTTGGTGCTGTGGATACTCTTTTTACTAAACATTGAAAACAATATGTGACTTTCAAGGCTCTCTTGATTTGTATAATAATATATGTTAGTGTATGTAATAGACTCTAAAGTTACATTGGCTGGATATCTAAATATTAGACTGGGTGGAGTGTGAACCTCCTAATTAGGACAATATGTTGGGTATAGTACACCCTAAAACCTGTAGAATAATATACTCATAGCATAGACAGGGCATCACTGCTAAACTTTCAGTGCCAAGTAAGGGAACTTAAACATAATTTGGCGCAGCTGTAAGTGGCTTAATGTAGGAGACATAGAATAACATCACACATATTTGTCTATTAGTAATAACCAATACACATATTAGTAACTGATAATGTAAATCTGGACTCCGGCAAATTGTACTTTAATTGGAACTTGAAACTCTAAGGAATCCTATGTATGGAGCACGTGGGGAGATACTCTGAGTCTACTTACCCTTGTGAAAAACTGCATAACCATATCAACTATGTTTAGTTCTAGGCCATGGTGAAAATATTAATTAAACTAGCTGACACTCTGATTATTTGTAACTGTTATATTCTATCCCAGGGTTAGCTGTAAAAGCAGACAATGTACAGTAACATTTGATCATCTTAACGTCCAATACAAAGTCCACATGACCCCATATCAACTGCAGGCATCCATTTATTCGATGATCAGCTGTGACTTTAAGCAAAACTAGCAGCAGAACGTTTTCCTGGATCCCACAGTGACCTCCATAGCTTGTTCGGGTCACTTGAGATGCGGTAGACCGTATGGGGAGTGCTTTGCAGCCATACATCCCAAGAACAGTCAAGGATCAGATATTTGTTCACCCAGAGGTTAGCCGGCCATCTGTAGCTAATACATGTTATGCAGACTTCTTTATTATAAAAACAAGGGCCGTAAAAGTGTCCGGTATAACGTTGATCATGCAGGAGCTTTGTGTTGTGACTAAACCGCTCAGATTTCTCTGTATGGCAGAGCTCAATACTAGTCAGCCAGAGCGGGGCTTCTTTATATTTTCTTGGGTCACTGGAGTCAAACGAATCATTCTGTAGGCCATCAGATGCTTCCTCCTGAAAACAGAGATCAGATCCAGGAGTGAATCTACCCGGGAAGTCTGATGTACCCTCGATGGTGCTTTGGTTCAGAATGAATTAGTTAAAGTACAATCTAAAAAAGATCAAACACCAAAAAAGGAAGATAAACGTATGGTAATGGTTATGGATCACAATAACCACGGTAGTGAAATTATGAGTGTACTAAAAAAACACTGGCGTATCCTACAGGGTTGCCATCCAGGTGTTGCTGAATTTGCAGTACCCCCCATGCCAGCCTATAGAAGAAGGAGAAATCTCAGAGATGAGCTTATACATACAGATATTGGAAGTGCAAATAAAAAACAGCAAAGCTATATATCTGATAAAAACTATGGGTGTTATCCATGTCTGGGATGTGGCAACTGCAATTTAATGATCAAAGGCCCTCAATTTGTACACCCTCTCACTGGTAAGAAATTCTTGATAAGAGGTTTTTACACATGTGATACTGCTTTTGCTATCTATCTCATAAAATGTCCATGTGGAAAAATTTACATTGGCGAGACGACACGTCGTGTCCGTGATAGGATAGTACAACACAAAAGCAATATCAGATGTGGAAATCTAGAGGCACCAGTCTCAGGACATTTTATCCAATGTCGCCACAACATTAGTCAGGTCCGTTTTCAAATCATTGATGCAATGCCACGTCCCAGACGGGGTGGTAATAGAGAGTTAATGCTAAAAAAGAAGGAGGCATTTTGGATTTACAAACTCAATGCAATGCAACCTTTGGGTTTAAATAAAGAATTGGATTATACTCTATTTTTATAATCATTTTTATAATCATTTTTGCAACTATCTTTGTAATCATTTTGAGTCATGAAATGTCAAATTTGCTGCAATTGTTTTTCATCTGATTTGCTGCAACTGTTTTTCACCAAATTTGCAATTTGCTGCAAGTGTTTTTCAACAAATTGTTTTTCAATAATGTTCAATAATTTGTTTAGCAATAATTTATTTGGTTGAAAGTACATTTGTATCTGTATATGTCATTGTTTTGCATATGTATATATTTTTTGTATTGATTTTAATTCTATCTTGCACCAAGGTGAAATGAGAACATTAAGTTCTAATTTAGATGTAATTAAATGAGTAACCACTAGGTGGAAGTGTTGAGAAATGTTAATTGAACACCTGTGCATAGGTAGGCCTTTATAAGGTTTGAACAGTGTGTTTTAGCTTTGTATGATTAAGGGTGTCCCACCCGAAACGTCACTGTTTTATTCCAGCATGTGGAAATAAAGATATTTTTATACTGCAAGGTGCTGCCTTCTTCTGTGGATGTATTGTGATTAAAGGGATTACAGCACCCTTTTTGGCTTGCACCTGACAGTGGAGCTGAGCTACAAACTGTTCTAGTGCTTTGCAAAGAAGGGAGAACTGCAGACTCGTGTGCCTCCATATCCTTTGGTTGGTGAGATGAGAGTACTGCCAGTTTGTCCAATATAGCATTCAAGTCTTTCTTTAGGTCCCAGTAATGGACTTGAATAAGTTGCGTTGTCTCAGTCTCCCATCTGTTTAAGTACTCCATTATGATCTAAGATGGCGACTTGCGCCCTTGCAGTGAAACACTCTGTATAGGCTCTAGGAGCTGTTCGTTCACAATGCTCAAGTCTAGTTCCACCGTTTTATTAAAGTCAATGTAGACTAGGCTGAAGTCCAAAATAACATTTATGAAGCGCTGTGTAGTTTGAATGAGGATAGATTTATGCTGTGCAGACGGCTTGTCTCAGGGAGTAGGCCTATTCTTGCTTGTCACTATTAATAAAGAAGAAAAAAACTGCGTGCCTGCTGCCTGCTGTGGGGTCTGTGATAATGTGGCTAAGTGTAGTAATGTTATTGCTATGCACGTATTTGGACGACACAGATCAGTATTGTCAGCTGAGCTGACTGTGTACCAGGATTGTGTTTCCAATGAGGCCGGTGCAGTGGGATAGCTGTGAATGTAGGTGTATTAGTGGAGATGCGTCACACTTACAGAGTAGAAATGGCGGTTCACACCAAAGGCCTCCCTGTAACATACTACCCCTTTAAGGGGAGGTTCTTTCTTAAATTCATGGCCTATATATTACGCTGGATACTTCTTACCAATTTTTGGTATTGAAGTATCCAGCCGTTTATTACCTTGGTCTCTCAATCCTGCTCAGACTTGCTCTGTTCATTTACTCATTGTTGCATTTACTAACTCGTGCTTCTAGCACTCTGTTTGTCCCTTGGACTATCTCAACTTTAGCCACTTGTAACTAACTGTTACGAAGCCGTACCTGTTACCTGCTCTGCTGCCGGAATTCCCCTGCTCTTCCTAAGTGACGTCACTCCAGCGTGCCGCAGGACTCAGCGCTCTCTCCTCATCTGACCTCAGCTCGTCCTCACGGTTGTAGCGTCTGCCTTCCAAGACAGCTTCTTGCAATACCGGACAATCTGTGGCCAAGAACACTCTATCTCAGAGGACTTAAGGTAGTTTATAATCCTCCTCCGGTAGCTGCTTACCTAATCTTAAGATTCTCCACATTTTTACCATCATTTTACTTGTTTCCACTTAAGCGTTTACATATGTTTACCTTGATAACAAAGTCACCTTTATTTGTTTGAACTACCTAATATTTACCTGGTTTATAGTTCAGATTTTAAATCTGACTTTCATATAAATGTCATAAGAAATTGTAGGTACTGTTCTAAGATGTAAACAACTACCTATATTTCATAATGAAACACACTCTTAATTTATTTAAAGGGACATGTGCATTCAACTATGTTTTTAATCTATGAGGATTCATAAAACAAAAGGTAATAAATAATATATAGGAGTTGCTACATTTAACCAACATCTACTAACATATTACACTCCCGTTAGTTGCAGGCAATCCTCCACTGTCCTCTAGCCTCAATCAAGGGCTACCGGATCTAATTGGTGGCTCTTCAGCACTCCGGACTTGGAGTACTGGATCTAGGGCACTGATGTGGCTTTCCGGTAAGTAGAGCCGGCCATGCTGGGAAATGGCCCCTAAAAGGCCGTGCCGAGCAGAGGAGATCCCGGTGTGAGAAGTCCGCCTCTTCAAGAGGATCTGTATGCTTGAGTGTCAGTGCCGGTACCTCTGATGGCTAACGCCTCAACCACCTTACGGGAGGGATGTAGGAGGGAGGGGTTTCAGCTACTCCGGTTACCTCTGTCGTTGGGCCGAATGCAAAGCCGGTACGGATCTTCCCAGCGCTTAGCAAAGTTGGAGATTACTGTAGAAAAGTGCCAAAAGTCTCTCCAAGAGCTGCAAGAGACTAATGGCAGTTGTTTTAGGGCCAATTTGTTGTTCTAAATACACTTTTAGTAACTTTAAAGTTCAAAAGTAGCCGGAGCTCTGTGAGAACACCGTCCTGACCTCTTAGTGAGCTAGCTCCGCCCCCCCCAGGGCCAGTTTTTAAAGTCTTGTCCTACACGGCCGGTTAAACGCTCGCACCTAAAGTTCTGTTGGGGGCAGACCTTGGGTGGTTTATCCTCGTCCCTGGACCCGCTAAAGGAGAAACCTTTGGTCATGGTTGTCCTTTACTGGGTGAACTCCTCCATAGTCACCCAGGCTCTTGTTGACTCTGATGCTGTAGGCTATTTCATTGACAGAGCTTTTGTATCACAGCACTCCATTCCTTTATTGCCTCGGTCCGTTCCGCTTGCTATTGAGGCCATTGATGGCAGACCCCTTCAACCTGCACTTGTTACTCACGAAACCACTCCATTATCCATGGCTGTTGGGGCTCTCCATTTTGAAACCCTCCAGTTCCAGGTGATTTACTCTCCGCATTTTCCAGTTGTTCTGGGTTATCCCTGGCTCCAAGAGCGTAGGTCTGAAATGTTGTCATGGTCTCCACAATGTATTTCCACTTGTCTTCGGAAACCAGTCAAAGTCCTGTGCACTTCTTCGGTATCTAAATTGCCTGAGGAGTACCGAGAGTTCCAAGACGTTTTTGACAAGGTGCGTGCCGGTACTTTCCTCCTCACCGGTCTTACGATTGTGCCATAGACCTGCAACCCAAAGCCATTCTTCCTTGGGGCCGGGTTTACCCTCTCTCGGTTGCGGAAAATTGTGCTATGAAGGAGTATGTTGACGATGCTCTGTCACAGGGGATCATCCACAAATCCTGCTCTCCTGCAGGGGCTGGCTTCTTCTTCGTGAAGAAAAAGAGTAGCGAGTTAAGACCATGCATCAATTATAGGGGTCTTAATCGTCTTACCATTAAGAATGCTTACCCTATTCTGCTCATTATGGAACTCTTTGACCGCCTCACGGGAGCTACGGTCTTTTCTAAACTTGATTTGAGAGAAGCATACAATCTCGTTAGGATTAAGGAGGGCCATGAATGGAAAACAGCACTTAACACCAAGAGTGGGCATTATGAGTATCTTGTAATATAGCCCATTGGCCTATGTAATGCTCCAGCTGTTTTCCAGGAATTTATTAATGATGTCCTACGAGATATGTTGCAACAGTGTGTTGTGGTGTACTTAGCTGATATCCTCATACACTCACCCATTTTTGAGGATCATCGTTCTGATGTTACATGGGTATTTCAGAGACTATGTGAGAATGGCCTGTTTTGTAAACTGGAGAAATGTGAGTTCCATCAGACACAAGTAACCTTCCTAGGTTATGTATAATCTCCATTGCAGGGTTCTCCATGGATCCTGACAAGTTGTCTGCAGTCCTGCAGTGGCCTCGCACAGTTGGTCTTCGCTCTATTCAACGTTTTTTTGGCTTTGCCAAATACTATAGGAAGTTTATTAAAACTACTGCCAATAAGGCTTTTGAGAGTCTTAAGACTGTCTTTGCTGCCGCTCCAGTTCTGGCTCATCCTAACCCTGTCCTGCCTATCGTTCTTGAGGTCGATGCCTATGAGACTGGAGTAGGTGCCCTCTTGTCTCAATGTCCTACGCCTGACGGTTCCTTGCATCTGTGCGGTTTCTTCCCTAATAAATTGTCTCCAGCGGAGTGCAATTATGAAATTGGCAACAAGGAATTACTGGCCATAATTTTGGCACTCAAGGAATGGAGGCACCTTCTCTAGGGTACTACTGTACCAGTGCTCATTCTTACTGACCACAAGAATTTGACTTAACTATCCGAAGCAAAACGTTTGTCGCCCCGACAGGCCAGATGGGCGCTATTTTTGTCTCGGTTTAATTATGTGGTCTCCTACCTGCCTGATAGTAAGAATGTTAGGGCTGATGCTCTCTGTCCAAGGAGGAGTCTGTACCTATTCCAGTTATACCTCCTGACCATATTTTGGCCACCATACGTACTAATTTGACTTCTCCCCTGAGGGAGGAGATCCTGGCTGCACAAACCAATGCACCTCCTAAGAAACCTAGTGGTAAGTGCTTTGTACCTAAGAATCTAAAGAAACTAAATTATTGCACACTTACCACTATCCTAAAGCCACAGGTCACCCGGGCAAGAACCAAATGATTTGGTCTGTCACTCGACAATTCTGGTGGTCAGGTCTTCGTTCTGATGTTGCTGTGTATATTCGCTCCTGCTCAGTCTGTGCACAGAATAAGACTCCTCTATGTCTTCCTGTGGGTCTTATTCAACCTATTGCTAATGGTGAGCATCCTTGGACACATCTTTCCATGGACTTCATTGTCAAGCTCCCTGTTTCCAATGTCAATACTGTTATCTTAATGGTGGTTGACCATTTTTCTTAAATGTCACATTGCATTCCCTTGAAGAAGCTGCCTACTGCTCAGGAGCTTGTTTCAATTTTTGCCCGGGAGGTCTTCCGTTTACATGGGTTACCCAAGGAAATAGTCTCGGACTGGGGTAGCCAGTTTGTCTCCAGATTTTGGCGTCCTTTTTGTGCTCAAATGGGGATCCCGCTTTCCTTCTCCTCAGCATATCACCCTCAATCCAATGGGGCTGAGGAACGGTCTAATCAAGCTCTGGAACAGTTCCTCCATTGCTATGTCTCAGATCACCACAGTAATTGGTCTGAACTATTACCTTGGGCAGAGTATGCTCGTAATAGTGCTATTAATCCTTCCTCCCAGTTATCATATTGTTGCCCAATTCATTCATGTCTCAGGGTATTCCGGTTATGGAGGAGCATCTCCGGCAACTCCGTTCCATGTGGGTGCAGATTCAGGATTGCCTTCATCATTCTATGCAGCGCCAAAAGTTCCAGGCTGATTGTAGGTGTCTGCTCGTGCCTTCCTACCAAATTGGTGAGAGGGTTTGGCTGTCCTCCCACAACTTTAACCTTTGTGTGCCTTCCAATAAACTGTCTCTCCGTTATGTTGGTCCTTTTCGAATACTTCGACGGGTCAATCCTGTGGCCTACGCTCTTGACCTTCCTCCTGCAATGCGCATCTCCAATATTTTTCATGTCTCCTTCTTGAAACCATTAGTTTGTAATCGGATTACAACTGTGTTGCCTCGTCCCCGTCATATCTCTGTTGACAACCATGAAGAATATGAGGTCAGCAGCATTATTGACTCTCGTATGTGCAGGGGTCGTGTACAATATTTTGTTCACACAAGGGGCCACGGTCCGGAGGAGTGTTCATGAGTTCCCTCCTCTGATGTTCATGCTTACGCCCTCCTCTGTGCCTTCATGCGGGGGGGTGGGTCGTTGAGGGGAGGGTACTGTCAGGATTTTTTCCATGCTTTGTTTGCCATGTGCTGCTGGCAGCACATGGCAAACAAAGCCGGATACAGAGTGTGTTATGCTGCTCATTTCCTGCACGCTCTCTTATGGCCAGACTGGTGAACATCAGACATGGTGAGACAGGTTGCAGTCTCAGAACTGTGATGTCATCACTTATTATATAAAGGGCCTCTGTTCAGTATGCTTTGCCCATGCGTTGTCTCAGACCTGTTTGTGAGTTCCTGTGTTCCAGTTTCTGTGTATTACCTGGCTAGTCTGATGTCCCTTCTGGTTCCTGATTCCTGGCTTGTTCCTGACTCTGCTGTTCTCCTTGTTCCTGATTCCAGCTCATCTGACTACTCGCTTTGGCTCCTGACTCGGCTCGTCTGACTACCAGCTCTGGCTTTGACTCCTGGCTTGTTATTTTACTTATGGACTTTTTATTATTTTTTGTTATTAATAAAGGTGTGATTATTTTTGCACTTCTCGTCTCTGTCTGATTCCTGGTACCCTGACACTTCATAGTTAACTAGAGTAAAGTTCCACAAGGACCATCACTGCTAAGTTTGGCAGAAGCACTTTGCCTTGGCTGCTATCTCACATAGAACAGAAGGCTAACTCCATGTAAATAGACAGAGGGATTGGCTACAGCTAGATCCACTCTACTAGCCACATATAGTTATGTTTTTTGTCTGAGATGTGTGCAGTGTTTTTGTACATGATATACTACTACATACCATACATTAAAATGCACAGATAGCCATAATTATTATGCAACTCAGCATGTGCTTTTTTAGTGTGTGTGTGTATATATATATATATATATATATATATATATATATATATATATATATATATACTGTATATACTGTATATATAAATTATATATATACTAGTCCTAAAGCCTGTGTACACGGGCCAATTTTTTTAGGTACCCCCGCGGTTCCAACCCTTGCTCCCTCTCTCTCCCCCCTCTCTTTTGCGCTCTCTCTCTCTCTCCTCCCCCTTATTTTGCACTCTCCCCCCTCTTTTGCTCTCTCTCTCTCCCCTTTTTTGCTCTCTCTCTCCCCTCTTGTGCTCTCTCTCCCCCTCTTTTGCTCTCTCTCTCCACCTCTTTTGCTCTCTCTCCCCTCTTTTGCTCGCTCTCTCTCTTCCCCCCCTCATCTGCTCTCTCCCCCTCTTGCTCTCTCTCGCCCTCTTTTGCTCTCTCTCTCCCCTATTTTGCTCTCTCCCCCCTCTTTTGCTCTCTCTCTCCCCCCCTCTTTTTGCGCTCTCTCTCTCTCCCCCCCTCTCTTTTGCTCTCTCTCCCCCCCTCTCTTTTGCTCTCTCTTCCCCCTCTCTTTTGCCTCTCTCTCTCCCCCCTCTCTTTTGCTCTCTCTTCCCCTCTTTTGCGCTCTCTCCCCCTTCTCTTTTGCGCTCTCTCCCCCTCTCTTTTGCACTCTCTCTCCCCCTCTTTTGTGCACTCTCTCTCCCCCCCCCCCTCTTTTAAACTCTCTCTCCCCCCCCTCTCTTTTGAGCTCTCTCTCCCCCCTCTCTTTTGAGCTCTCTCTCTCCCCCCACTCTTTTGCGCTCTCTCCCCTCTCTTTTTTGCGCTCTCCCCCTCTTTTTTTCAATTTTTTAGGTACCGCGGTTCCAACCCTTGCTCCCTCTCTCTCCCCCCTCTCTTTTGCGCTCTCTCTCTCTCTCCCCCCTTATTTTGCACTCTCCCCCCTCTTTTGCCTCTCTCTCTCCCTCTTTTGCTCTCTCTCTCTCCCCTCTTGTGCTCTCTCTCCCCCCTCTTTTGCTCTCTCTCCCCTCTTTTGCTCGCTCTTCTCTCTCCCCCTCTTGCTCTCTCTCCCCTATTTTGCTCTCTCCCCCCTCTTTTGCTCTCTCTCTCCCCCATCTTTTGCGCTCTCTCTCTCTCCCCCCCTCTCTTTTTGCTCTCTCTCCCCCTCTCTTTTGCTCTCTCTCCCCCCTCTCTTTTGCTCTCTCTTCCCCTCTCATTTGCTCTCTCTCTCCCCTCTCTTTTGCTCTCTCTTCCCCTCTTTTGCGCTCTCTCCCCCTTCTCTTTTGCGCTCTCTCCCCCTCTCTTTTGCACTCTCCTCTCCCCCTCTTTTGTGCACTCTCTCTCCCCCCCCTCTCTTTTAAACTCTCTCTCCCCCCCTCTCTTTTGAGCTCTCTCTCCCCCCTCTCCTCTTTTGAGCTCTCTCTCTCCCCCCAATCTTTTACGCTCTTCCCCCTCTTTATTGCGCTCTCCCCCTCTTTTTTGCGCTCTCTCCCCCTCTCTTTGGTGCTGTCTCCCCCTCCTTGCGCTCCCTCTCCCCCTCTCTCTTTTTGCGCTCTCTCCCCCTCTTTTTTGCGCGCTCCTTCCCCTCTCTTTTGTGCTCTCTCCCCCTCTCTTTTGCGCTCTCTCTCTCCCTCTTTTGCTCTCTCTCTCCCTCTTTTGCACTCTGTCTCCCCTTCTCTTTTGCGCTCTCTCCCCACTCTTTTGCGCTCTCTTTTAAACTCTCCCCCCTCTCTTTTGCGCTCTCTCTCTCCCCCTCTTTTGTGCGCTCTCTCTCCCCCTCTCTTGCGCTCTCTCCCCCTCTCTTGCGCTCTCTCCCCCTCTCTTTTGCGCTCTCTCTCTCTCCCTCTTTTGTGCTCTCTCTCCCACCTCACTTTTAAGCTCTCTCTCCCCCCTCTCTTTTGAGCTCTCTTTCTCCCCCCTCTCTTTTGAGCTCTCTCTCCCCCCTCTCTCTCCCCCTCTTTCTCTCCCACTCTCTCTCCCTCTTTTGCTCTTCCCCCCTCTTCTGCTCGCTTTCTTTCTAAATTCTTTCCTTCCTTCCTCTGTTTTGGTCTCTCCCGCGGGCCACGCCCCTCCCGCGAAGCCACGCCCCCTTCGTCACGCCAGCCGGGTCACGCCCCCTCGTCACGCCCGTCACGCCCGCCCGGCCACGTCCCCATCACGGCACGCCCGACGCCGGTCACCGCCCCCACCAGGCAGCTTCTGCAGTGCGCACTACTCTGCAGCTGAAGGCCAGGTATGTTTGTCCGCACACAGTCTCTACTGCGCATGACGGCTTCAGACAAACACACTTGGCCTTTTATAATATAGGATATGTGTTAGATTGTGTGTAATAAGGCAAGTGGGGGTTCAGGTCTCGGCACCTTGGCTGTAAATGCCGCCCTGTCTTCAGATCTCTGAGCATGAATACTGGTGCACGGGCCCTAACATGATATGTGTGTATGCTGCTAAAAACAGTAATAAACTTTTACTAGCAGCATTTTTGATAATGGATGTATATTGCAAAAATGCAACAATGTTTCTATTTCAATTTTAACCTTTCTATCCCTTTAACACAAAGCTTGTGAACTGGGTCACAAAAATGCAGAATTAATTGAAAACATGCTGAATTTATTGTCCACAAGCCTCTAATTCAGTGACAATTTTCATTGTATATGCAAAACAAAAAACAGACGTTTCAATAACTGCTTGATGTTGGTTAATCTGGTTTGATTGTTGTGTTTTTAGCAGATGGGGTTTTAGAACTTGCTGAAGTCACAGTGACTAAGCTTTTTTTTCCCAACGACATCACGACTGATTCCTTTCATGGTGAAACTGTTGCTGAGTGTCCAGTTTATTAATATTTTTGTCTGGAACAAGCTGGTACCTTTTTACCTACTCTTATAGAGAATCTACAACTCCCTTATGGTTTATATTTTACAATGACTATCTCCAACTAGGGTAACAACACATGGAACAGAGATTGCCCTATGAAACAAATGATCTGTAATGTGTTACTTTTCTTTAAAGGGACATTAAACACTTTGAGATGGTAATACAAAATGATAAATTGTGTGTATATATATATATATATAAAACTCTGCAATATACTTTCATTATTTATTTGTCCCCTTTTCCTGTAATTCCACTCTAAAATTGTGAGCTCTTCAGTTCCTGTTAGAAATGGAAGTGCAGAACACTGTTCTATTCCACACAGCCATTGGTTATAGCAAATCATGTCTGCCCGGGGTTTAATAAATTGACTCCTAAAACTTTACACTTATTTTGTCAATATTTAAACAGCTGATGAAACTTCTCAGACTAATCTTTTCTTTGAATGCATCATTCTATCTAGCACTTGTTTAGGGCCAGATTACAAGTGGAGCGCTGTCGTGAGGTTGATATTTGTGCTCCACTTAGTAATACCAGCATGTGCAAATGTGCATTGGTATTACACATTAGGTGTAATGCGAACGCGACCTCGCATTCTCATTGCACGGAAGCATTGAGCTCACGAGAGCGCACTTCCATAGGCTCCAATGGGAGGCTCGTTCTCATGCGCTCAGACACGGCATGAGAACCTAGTGCAGCAAATAGGGTAAGTCGCGCAACAATGGGCAGCAATTATAAATATATATGTATATTGTGTTCACACTGCCTGGGTGCCGAGCCTTTTTAATTTTTAATTTGGTTTTTCTTTTGTTTTTGTACAGTCCTAGTTACCGTCCTAGTTACCGTACGGTCTCACGCGTAGGCGCAGTTGCACGATCGGGACGCTGCAGTGTCTGGTTTCACTGGTGCAGGTAACACCTTAAATGTCTGATTGCTTGTTGTTTTTTGTAAGTCTGAGGACGGGGGAGATCCTGAAAATGTTCACTAATTAAACTTTATGTTTATTCTGACAACGGAGAGTGCCTCGTATTATTATTGTATATGAGACTGGTTTAGAAAGCACCCCGGAGGTTGACTGAATGTAAAGTGCTGGATCCACATCGGATTTGTTTATGTATATGCTTATATACATATATATTTATGTGTTTATATGTCGTATATACACATATTAAAGTGAATGTAAAGTTTTATGAATGAGTGCCCGGTTTTTAAAAATACTATTAAAACAGGGGCACTTTAAAACTTTTTTTTTTTTTTAATAATTACCTTTTTCTTTAGCAAACACAGACGGCGGTCCTCCGCCCACAGCTCCTCTGTCCTTACCTCAGCAATGATAAAACCCGCTTCCTCCAAATATGGCGTGCACGCCGGAGCATACATCTCGTGAGGCTATGCCGTGATTGGAGGAAGCCGGTTTTGTCATTGAAGTGCTAAGTACAGAGGTGCTGCAAAATGCCCATTTTTAATAGTATTTTTAAAAACCGGGCACTTATTCATGAAACTTTACATTCACTTTAACACAGAAATATATATGTATATAAGCATATACATAATTATTTATAGAGAACACACAGTTCCCCATAGACCGCAATGTAAAGGCACCTTCCAACTTTAACCCCCTTAGAACTGGTTTGTGCAGTTAGTTAAAGTGCCATAAAACAGGTTGAGATCTGTGCATATCCTAAAAGGGCTAATTAATTACAAATAGTTTGCATAAAAAATTTTAAAAAAATTGCTGGCAAGTATTTTAAAATAATTTTCATAAATAAGCAAAATGAATTACATAGTTTAGCTGCCTGGAGCAGCCAACCCCACCCCCCTTATCAATGTTTAGACACAGGCATTTTTATTTCAACTGAGTTCACAGCTTCTAGGCATGCTCCAGCAGATAATCCCTATTCACTTTTGCATTTTACCAAAAGAACAATAAATATAGATACAGCCATAAAAGGAATTATGTGTGTGTGTGGGGGGGGGGGTAGAGCTTTACAATTCAGAAACTACTAAGAAAGGGTTAATGGTGAGGCACTGCAGTATAAATTTGCAGGTAAAGTAATTAAAGTACATATTATATTATTTTGTCTCTATCCCAACTTGTTTATGCCCCTTTAATTAAAAAATAAAGATCCTACAATTTTTATAATAATAATTTTAAGAAGGAACACAACACTGAAATTTGGGGGCAATTGGGGGACATTTAGAAAATTAACCAGAGATCTGATCTCTGGTTAATTTTCGGAGCGCTATTTGGTACCGCAAGCTCAGGCCCGTAAACGGGCGAATTAGTCCATTTACAGACGCACAATAAATAAGCACTCCACTTGTAATCTAGCCCTTAGTGTTTAATGTCCCTTTAAAAGGATATTAAGCATCCGACAGCTTTAGTTAGTGCAGGAGTGCTCTACATGTAATTCAGTGGCGTGATCGGGCTCGCTGTGATTAGACAGTGAGCCCGTGATGCACTGTTTGAAAAAGCAGCCGCATGAAGAGGATGGCTTCACGGCAGAGATAAGTATATTTTGGGGGGGACATAATCTGGTTTATTTGTTGTGCTTTTAGCAGTTGGTAATTTAGAGCTTGAGGCAATGTTTGTCTTATTTCTTTATTTCTTGCTGAAGCCACAGTGACTAAGCTTTTTTATGTATAATTTGTTTTAAAAGGGCGGGGACAGTAACTTGCCAACTTGAAACACAGAACCAGATATTAACATCAGACTTAACTTGAGAAGCTCACTGAACTATTGGTGTTAAACATATAAATAATTATAACTTTACAAAGGATCCTAACACAAATGATGTAAATATGTCAGTGGTACAAAGAATATTTATATCATTTGCAGCATTTTGAAGACAACGTTGGTTACAGACTCCTTTGTGTCCTCTTTAGGGAGTGTGAAACAAGCACAATATTCATACAAAAGCAATATTCTTTTATTCCCATGCTTAACATTTGTCCTGTTTATATAGCGGAATAGTATAAGCAATTAAAGGGACATGAAAGTCTCATTTTGACAGATAGAGCATATGATTTTAAGAGACTGTTTAATTTTCTTTTATTATCAAATATACTTATATATATACCAAGGTAATGTAAGCAAGCTAACTGTTGTTTGGTGGCTGCACACATATGCCTCTTGTCAGTTGCTCGCCAGATGTGTTCAGCTAGCTCCTAGTTTAGCACTGCTGCTCTGCAGCTGACTTTAACTATGTGTTTAACCCATTTGTGGATATTAAACAAATAGAGCATTTTCTTTTTAGCACTTTTATTCCCCTTTAAACACTTTATTTAAAAAGACCTATATTCAAAATACATTTTTTTTTACTTGCAAACTGTCCTTTTGTTAGCAAAATTTGCATTGTTTTGCAGTAGAGACATATCCCTGAAAAGTCTCCAGAGTATGTTTTCTTATATTCTTTGCTGTGGTAGGGTCAGTTATAACTACACAGATCAGTCATTGGGGCATATCTAAAGCTCCGTATGGAGCTTGACGCCCCGTGTTTCTGGCGAGTCTAAAGACTGCAGCTCCATAACCCTGTCCGCCTGCTCTGAGCAGGCGGACAGACATTGCCGCAATTCAACCCGATCGAGCATGATTGGGTTGATTGACACCCCCCTGCTGGCAGCCGATTGGTCGCTAATCTGCAGGGGGCGACGTTGCACCAGCAGCTCACAAGAGCTGCTGGTGCAATGCTGAATACAGAGAGCGTATTGCTCTCCGCATTCAGCGAGGTCTGTCGGACCTGATCCGCACTGTCAGATCAGGTCCGACAGACCATTGTTAAATAGGCCTCATTGTGTAAAATTTTGCAGGGTGTGGCTTCTGAAGCCTGCAGTATGCATCTTTCTAGGCATGGAAACCACTATTTAAGAGAGAAAATTGGCAAAATAAACACATTACAATTCCATTTTTTTATTTGTTTTACTATGTACAATGAAATATTTTATATGGAACTTTCCCTTAAATCATTTCAACCTTTTGTTTTGCACCAGGGAGAACACCAAGTGTACCTATTAGAAAATGAGTAACTGAAATTGCAGAAACCAATGTTATTATAGAAAGTGAATGGGCAACTATAGAAACGGAAGGGAAACAGGGGTTTAGAATAGAGGTAGTAAGGGGTAGGTGTAATAGGCATCCTTTACAGGTTGAAAGATTGGATCAACTATTAACTGATGAAATTGCCAACATTTCAATAAAGGGGAAAGCTATAGTAGTGGGAGAATTTAATATGCATGATGTAGACTGGGAGGTACCAGACCATTTATTAAATGACCAGTCAACACAGTAGATTTGCATAATCAACAATTGCAAGATAACAAGACAATGTAATAGCACTTAGTCTGAACTTCAAATGAGCAGTAGATTTGTTTTTCTGACAATTTTAAAAGTTATGTCTTTTTCCACTCCCCCTGTACCATGTGACAGCCATCAGCCAATCACAAATGCATACACGTACCATGTGACAGCCATCAGCCATTCACAAATGCATACACACTTATTCTTGCACATGCTCAGTAGGAGCTGGTGACTCAAAACGTTTAAATATAAAAAGACTGTGCACATTTAGTTAATGGAAGTAAATTGGAAAGTTGTTTAAAATGGCATGCTCTATCTGAATAATGAAAGTTTAATTTTGATTGAGTGTCCCTTTAAATCAACTAGAAGTAAGTATATACTGGAATATTTGCAAGAGAAATCTGTGGAACAACTGGTAAAAGATCCAACACATAAAGGATCTATATTACATTACTTACAAACAAACAGTGATATAGTATCTGAAATGTCTATGGGTGAGAACTTAGGCTCTAGTGATCATCAGTCTGTATGGTTTAATATTTAGGTAAAGGTAAGGTGCAACCATAGTAATACAAAAGTTATAGTTTTTAGAAAGTTTTTACATGGGCAAATATATATATTATTATAAACAGGGATGGCACAGATTACAGGAGCGCAAGAACAGTGTGATTATTTTATAAAATGCTATTTTAGATGCAACTAAACACTGTATTAGGCTTGTTTGTAAATGAAAACCAATAAGGTTTTCAAGAAAAGTAGCACATGCAGTAAAGACAAAAAAAGTAAAAGTCAACAAAAATTTCAAAAACACTGGCTCGGAAATGGATAGGGGAAATGGAGAACCCAACAAAAAATGACAAAGCTAGTGAAATTCTATTAAGGAATGTTACTTTAAATGAGGGTAGTACTTATTTTACAGAGGAAGAGGTTTCAAGAGCTTTGCCAAAATAAAAGTAAATAAGTATGTGGGTCCTGATAATATTCATCCAAGGGTCTATAAGAACTTTGATCAGTGGAAGCTACTCCATTAGCTGATTTATTTAACCCATTAAGGTATTTCCAAGTTTCCGTGCTTAAAAGACACAAGCTAATTTTTGCTCACTATTGGTTTCACCTTAATTGTCCGCTCTATTTAAATGCACCCATACATATTATACATCGTTTTTTAACAGACAAACAGGCCTTTCTAGTGATACCCTGTATACGTATATAAAATAACAATGGGAATTTAGTACTGAAAAATGGGGGGGGGGGAATGGGAAAAAAGCATTTTTTGCAGTTTTCTTTATGACCATTTCTACAAAACTAGTGTAGCTAAAGAAAAATATCACCAGATTCAATATGTTGTCCTGATTTTAGGAATACCCCATATGTCTGTTTCCAAGTAATTTATAGTAAATATATGCCAAATACTACAAATTAGTATGGAATTATTGATTTAACGTTAAAATTTGCTATGCTTGGACTGTAAACAAAATAGGGGTCTCCCATTCAAAACTGCTACATAAAAGTATATATTTGTAGAATCAAGACACCCCAGGGTATTTATCTAAAGGGATATTGGCACCTTATGTTTAACCCTTTTATTGCCAAGGGCAGAAAATAAAATTTAGGAGTAAAAAACACACACACAAAAACCCCCCCCAAACACATTATTAAAATAAAATTATAAAAAAATAAACTTTATTAAAATGAAATTTATTTAAAAATATATAACACTTTATTAAAATCAATTTTACACTTATCACTCTACGTGTTCACTGGGAAAGAAGGGGAGGGGCCAAAACAAGCAATTGTTAAAATAGTGTTCTGAGTGATCACATGACCATGGACCACTTTTTTGTACATCACTGGACTGCGGCATGCTAGTATCTAGGCTCCATTTTAAGGATACAATCACTGTGACAGGCTTCCAGCAGCAGCATGAGATACATGCTGATTGCAGCGTGTATGTCATGAATGGAGGCACCTCACTGACAGGCATGAGATCACAGCGGCACTCTGTCCCTGCGATCGCTAGCTTGGGTTGTCCTCCATTATGCTATTTCTGCACTGCCTCACTCCTGAGGCATGCAGAAATAGTGAGGTTGCACCAACAGAGGAGAGACAGTCATAAACATAGGGTACGATGCTGTTTGTTAAGTGGTCAATTAATCACTGTTAACAGGAAAAAATGCTAATGTAGTCTCTCTCCATAAAAAAATGGTAGTAGGGAAGATTCTGCTAACTATAGGCCAGTCAATTTTATCTCAATTGCAGGGAAATTAATAAAAACTCATATAAAGGAAAGACTTGTGTCTTTCCTAACAAGTTAGGAAACATAAGACAGCATGATTTCACTACTGGGAAATTCACGTCAGACGAATCTAATTGATTTCTTTGACCATGTAACTAAATAAATATACCAGGAGGAGCAGTAGACTTTAGCAAAGCATTTGACACTGTCCACAAACTTATTCACAAAATGTATTGCCTTGGAGTAGATGCCAAGATTGTTAAGTAGGTAGAATGCTGACTTAAGGACAGAAGGCTGAGGGTTTTAATTAATGGAGTACATTCAAATGAAGGGTCAGTTACTAGTGGTGTTCCCCAAGGGTCAATTATTGGGCCTGATTTGTTTAACATGTTCATAAGTGATATTAGTAGTGGGCTCCATGGGAAAGTATGCTTGTTTGCTGATGATACGAACATTTGTAACAGAGCTGATATTCCACAGCAGTGGATCAAATTAGCATTAATATTAAAAAACTGGAGGACTGGGCAAATAAATGGGCTCTAAAATTTAATTTTACCAAGAGCACAATTATGCATATAGGGTCCAAAAACCCAAAGGCCAATTATAGTCTCAAAGTTGCATACTTGGTTGCATTGGGAAAGGTATTAACAGCAGAAATAGCAAGGTCCTTATGCCATGTTACATATATTTTCTATATCTTCTTATGCCACTTTACAGTAATTAGTTAGGCCTCATCTTGAATATTGTGTACAGTTCTGGAAACCATATCTATAGAAGGATATAAATAAACTAGAAACTGCCCAAAGGAGGGCTACTAACATGGTACATTGTCTTAAATATAAAACAAAGATATACTCTATGATCTAAATATGTATAGTTAAGAGAAGAGAAGGGAAAGAGGTAAAGCACCTGGGCTTTATTTAACCTAATAAGGGGTGTTTTGCCAGGGCGTTATTTAAATATCAGTATAGCATTTAAAATATCAGAAGAAAGATGGTAAAATTATATTACTGAGGCATTTAAACCCATAATTAAAATTGATGAAGCAAATATAGATACTGTTACAAATGATGTTTTCTCTGCTTTTAAGACATATAAGAAAAAAGAGATACAAGAAATTAAAATAAAATGGGAATTGGCCAATCTTGAAAATTGTATCAAAGATGAGTTAATTCCAAGGGGACTGAGAATAAGACTTGATCCGGGGATAAATTTAGGTGGCACAGATGCCAATAATGAATTTATAAAAAAATGGAATGCATTCTCAATAAATGAACCTTAGAACTAATGCAACTGATGGTGGATGAGGATAAAAAGAGATTAGAACCAAGTAAGATTGAAACAAACATAGCTTATGAGCAAGTAAATCTATTTGCTAATGATCCAGCATTTGAAAAAATAAACAGAGAAGTCCAAAAATCGATAAGCTCCAAACAGAGAACAAGTTCTGCAAGAGACATAAATTAATGAGAGATTGGGATGATCTTAAAAAAGATTGCATTTACATTTACCGTAATTCATCTAACACAAGAGGTTCCTAAGATACAGAAAACCCCCAAAATATCAGAGAAGTACTAGAAACAAGGGTCCCTTTAGGTGGAGGATCAGGAGAGGTGGAATGTGGGGGTGCCACTATCTTTGGCGCTGTCTTTTTTACATAAGTATACTATTT
Organism: Bombina bombina; assembly: GCF_027579735.1. Taxonomy (NCBI): domain Eukaryota; kingdom Metazoa; phylum Chordata; class Amphibia; order Anura; family Bombinatoridae; genus Bombina; species Bombina bombina. The sequence continues at coordinate 104,068,353 of NC_069501.1, forward strand.
ATTTTGTGACTGCCTGCACTGACCCTAGATCTAATTGTATTGAGCCAGTAACAGAATACAACATATAATCTCATATAATCGGGTTGATTGACACCCCCTGCTAGTGGCAGATTGGCCGCAAATCTGCAGGGGGCGTCATTGAACAAGCAGTTCACCAGAACTGCTTGTGCAATGAAAATTGCTGACATAAATCGGCCCCATGGAATAAACTTCCAATAGAGGTGGTAAACACGAAGGGGCCCATTTATCAAGCGCCGGATGGAGCTTGAGGGCCCGTGTTTATGGTGAACATGCAGGCTCACCAGAAACACCAGTTATGAAGCAGCGGTCTAAAGACTGCAGCTCCATAACCTGTCCGCCTGCTCTGAGCAGGCGGACAGACATCACCGCAATTCAACCCAATCGAGTACGGTCGGGTTGATTGACACCCCCCTGGCCGCGAATCTGCAGGGGGCGGTGTTGCACCAGCAGCTCACAAGATCTGCTGGTACAATGCTGAATATGGAGAGCGTATTGCTCTCCGCATTCAGCGAGGTCTGTCGGACCTGATCCGCACTGTCGGATCAGGTCCGACAGACCTTTGTTAGATAGGCCCCAAGGACTGTAAAATAATTAAAAATCGCCTGGGGCATAGGTAATGCTATTCTAAGAAAAAAGTAACATGTAATATGGGTAGAACTGATGGATCTTTTTGGTTCTTAAATTTGTAGTATTCTGAAAACTATAAACGAGTAGTTCATTTAACAAAAAACAAATGAATGCATGCAAAAAAAAAAAGTTGTGCTTCAAAAAGTTAAATGTGCTTTATTGAAATTCAATAGCAATTTAGCAATCTCCTGGTTCACTTTTATTCTTGGCCAATCCTGACCTTTTTTGTGAACAACCCCATGAGTGAATATACTGGACAAAATAAAAGAATACACATATATATATAGTTTGTTTTCTTTCCTATGACATGGAGAGTCCACAACATCATTCCAATTACTAGTGGGATTTTCACTCCTGGCCAGCAGGAGAAGACAAAGAGCACCCCAGCATAGCTGTTAAGTATCACTTTCCTTACCCATAGCCCCCAGTCATTCTCTTTGCCTCTGTCTATGGAGGACGTGCGAAGTTGGTGTCTAAAGATATTTATTCCTTTTATGGGTATTTTCCCCTGCAAGCAAGGATTGGGGTTTAGTTGTGTCCACGTCAATCTCTTGAGTAAGGGTAGTGGTGGCTTTTAGCAGTTAGAAGGCGATAAGGTTGTCTTTGCCTTGCTTCTAACATTGTTGCTAGCCCTGTTATAGAAAGCCAGAGTTGCTTACTCTGTTCTTTCTTTTTCTACAGGTCTCTGATAGGAGTATGTGTCCTTTCACACCTTGTAAGCTGTCTTCCTGCCCAACAGTTGGATATGCAGGAAAGTGCTTTTGTCTTCTAGGTATTGGAGAATTGCACTTTCAGGAGTTTATCTCTGCATTAATATAAATTTGGGACTTATTTAATCCTTTGTTAAGAATTTATTGGGGGCAGTGTGCAGGCATGTGAGGGAAACTAAGGGGTTAATTATTCCCCTATTTGTTATGGGATGTTTGCTTTGGCTAAAGGGTTTCCTTATTCTTTATTGAAGCATTAAGGACAAAGTGTTTTTAATGTGTTTTTAAACATTTTTTATTTCTTATGGGATGCTTGTATTGCCAGATCGTAACCATTATTTTCTGCTGATTTTTTTCTATTGCACGCTTTTAGCAGTTTCTTGTGCTGCTGCTCACGTGACTGCCCGCTCTTCCGTTTGGACGCTGAGTGGAGTCATTCTCAGTGAATTCTCTTCTGTGGCAGCTGTGGAGACCTTGTTGGAGCTCTTCAGTTGGTTGTTTCAGCTTCTAGTGATTACAGTAGGACACCTAAGTCTGACTGAGGTGTAGAGGTGTATTTTTTTGTTTTCTTTATTTCTACACATTTAGCGTTTTTGTGCTTTGAAGGATTACAGTTCCTTCTTAAAATGACAGTTCATTTAAATTTATCTTATTTTTGGGGCAATATCTTAGCCATGGACACAGAATATGAGTTTCATTTAATAAATGTTTATTATGTTTAGAGGCCCAAATTGTTTTGCCTATGCAATTTTCTTCCTCATGTTTAGCTAGAACTCTAAAACTTAAAGATAAATTACTCTCTTCCGAGTCTACTGTCTCTCAGGATAATGCTGTTCAGGATATGCCACAGCTTTCTCCTCAAACGTCCCAAGCCTCAATGATTTCACATACAGTGCCCTGCGGTTCCTCTCAGCCTCCTGGAGCTGTGTATTTGCCTGTAGATTTTGCTGCACAGATATCTTCTGCTGTACCTGCAGCCTTATCTGCTTTTCCCATTGCGGGCAAGCGCAAGAGGTAAAATATAAGCATAGTTCTGCTAATAAGGTGTCTGTTCCATCATCTTCTGCGATGGTTGACCTCCCTCATAAGTCGGATGAGGATGATACCTTGGTAGATTCTGAGGGTGAGATTTCTTGATTCTGACAGTGTTAATCCTCTGACTGATTCTGAAGAAGTACATTTCAGATTTAAGCTTGAACACCTTCGTTTAATTCTAAAGGAGGTACTGGCTACTTTGGACAACTCCGACTCTTCTGTTGCGGTCAACCCTAAAAAGTCTAGTAAGCTTAATAAATACTATGATGTTTCTTCTTCCGTGGAAGTATTTCCTGTTCCTGACTGTCGGAGATCATTTCACAGGAATGGGATAAACCAGGGATACACTTTTCCCCTTCTCCCGTTTTTATGAAGATGTCTCCTATTGCTGACTCCATTCGGGACTCATGGCGCACTGTGCCTAAGGTGGAAGGAGCTTTTTCTATTCTGGCCAAGAAAACCACAATTCCTTTAGAGGATAGCTGTTCTTTTAAGGTTCCCATGGATAAAAAGTTGGAGGCTTATTTAAAGAAAATGTATATTCATCAGGGATTACAATGGCAACCTGCTGTTTGTATTGCTATGGTAGCAAGCACAGCATCTTATTAGTGTAATGCTTTGTCTGAGGTGATTTTAGAGGAGACTTCATTAGAGGAGATCCAAGATAGGATCAAGGCTCTTAAAGGGACACTGAACCCAATTTTTTTCTTTCATAATTCAGATAGAGCGTGAAATTTTAAGCAACTTTCTAATTTACTCGTATAATTATTATTATTATTATCGGCGGAGATAATTTTTGAAATTACAGGTGAAAAGGGGTTTTTCTACCACAGGACAAGAAGAATAGACCTAAGGGGCGCCAAAATTCAAATTTTTGTTCCTTTTGTAACTTTAAAGGACAAAGGTCCACCTGTTCCTCCTCCAAGCTGGAGCAGTCCAAGTCCTCTTGGAGATCCAATCAGCATTGGAATAAGGGGAAGCAGTAAAAGAAGCCTTCATCTGAGGCTAAATCAGCATGAAGGGTCTGCCCCGGACCAGTAAGTGGGGGGCAGACTTTCCTTTTTTCGTCAAGCTTGGATACGCAATGTCCCAGAGCTGTGGACATAGTATCTCAGGGTTACAAAATAGGATTCAAGACTTGTCTTCCCAGGGGCAGATTCATCCTCTCAAGATTATCTGCAGACCAGGTAAAAAGAGAGGCCTTCTTAAGCTGTGTTCAGGACCTTTCCTTCCTGGGAGTGAGTGTTCCAGTTCCGGTAAGGGAACAGGGTCAAGGATTCTATTCAAATCTGTTTGTGGTTCCCAAAAATAGAGGGGACTTTTCGTCCCATTTTAGACCGAAAAGGTCTCAACAAATTTCTCAGGGTGCCGTCCTTCAAGATGAAAACCATTAGTTCCATTCTTCTTTTGGTACAAGAGGGTCAGTTCATGATGACCATAGACCTGAAGGACGCGTATCTTCACGTTCCCATTCACAGGGATCATCACCAGTTCCTGAGATTCGCTTTTCTAGACAAGCACTTTCAATTTGTTGCTCTTCCGTTTGGCCTTGCCACAGCTCCCAGAATTTTCACAAAGGTTCTGAGGGCTCTTTTGGCAGTCATCAGGTCTCAGGGAATTGCGGTGGCTCCTTACCTGGATGACATCTTGGTTCAGGCGTCATCTTTTCAACTAGCAAACTCTCATACAGAGATCTTGTTGTCTTTTTCTACGTTCCCACGGATGGAAAGCAAATCTGGAGAAGGATTCCCTTGTTCCAGCTACAAGGGTGTGTTTCTTAGGGACCATCATAGATTCCCTATCTATGAAGATATTTCTGATGGATGTCAGAAAATCCAAACTTCTCACTTCATGTCTCTCTCTCCAGTGTACTCTTCATCCATCAGTGGCTCAATGCATGGAGGTAATCAGTCTTATGGTTGCCTCCATGGACATTATTCCTTTTGCTCAATTCCATCTGAGATCTCTACTATGCATGCTCAGTCAATTGAATGGAGATCATTCAGATCTATCTCAGATGATAGACCTGGATCCTCTAACAAGAGACTCTCTCTCGTGGTGGATTTCTCAGGATCATCTGTCTCAGGGCACATGCTTCTGGAGACCCTCCTGGGTGATTGTGACCATGGATGCCAGCCTATTAGGCTGGGGAGCAGTCTGGGGCTCATTTAAAGCTCAGGGCCTGTGGACTCGGGAGGAGTCCTCACTCCCCATAAACATCAGAGTTGAGAGCGATCTTCAATGCCTGGCCTCAGTTGTCTTTAGCCCAGTTTATCAGATTCCAGTCGGACAACATCACCTCAGTGGCTTACACTGAGCACCAGGGAGGAACTCTGAGTTCCTTGGCCATGAAGGAGATGACTCGCATTATACAGTGGGCGGAAGCTCACGATTGTCTCCTATCTGCCATCTTAATTCCAGGAGTGTACAACTGGGAGGCGGATTTTCTGAGCAGACAAACCTTTCATCCCGGGGAGTGGGCTCTCCATCCGGAGGTGTTGACCAGGTGAACCCTCAAGTGGGGGTTGCCAGAGTTGGATCTGATGGCGTCTCATCAGAACGCCAAGCTTCCAAAGTACGGTTCAAGGTCAAGAGATCCTCAGGCCGCTCTGATAGATGCTCTGGCGGTTTCTTGGGACTTCGGTCTAGCATACCTGTTTCCTCCTTTTGCTCTCCTTCAACAAGTCATTGCTCGTATCAAGCAGGAGAGAGCGTTGGTAATTCTAATAGCTCCTGCATGGCCAGGCAGGATCTTGTTTGCAGATCTGATGAAGATGTAATCTCTTCCACCTTGGAGATGAGGAAGGATCTTCTAACTCAGAGTCCTTTCCTCCATCCAAATCTAGTTTCTCTGAAGCTGACTGCTTGGAGATTGAATAATACCATAAAGGTATGGCGCAAATACCTATATTGGTGTGAATCGAAGGGCTTCTCTTGGAGTAGGGTCAGGATTCCTAGAATTTTGTCTTTTCTCCAGTAAGGTCTGGAGAAGGGTTTGTCAGTCAGTTCTCTGAAGGGTCAGATATCTGCACTGTCTATTCTTTTACATAAACGTCTAGCGAATGTGTCAGATGTTCAATCTTTTTGTCAGGCCCTGGTCAGAATTAGGCCAGTGTTTAAACCTGTTGCTCCTCCTTGGAGTTAGAACCTTGTTCTTAAAGTTTTGCAGCAGGCTCCATTTAAGGCAATGCATTCTGTAGATATCAAGTTGTTATCTTGGAAAGTTTTGTTCCTTATTGCTAGTTCCTCTGCCCTCAGAGTTTCTGAACTCTCTGCTCTGCAGTGTGATTCCCTTTACCTTATTTTTCATGCGGATAAGGCGGTCCTTCGTACTAAATTGGGCTTTCTCCCTATAGTGGTTTCGGATCGAAACATTAATCCGGAAATTGTTGTTCCTTCTTTTTGTCCTAATCCTTCTTCTCATAAGGAAAGTCTTTTTCATAACTTGGATGTTGTACGTGCTCTAAAATTTTACCTACAGGTTACTAAAGATTTTCGTCTGTCTTCTTCCCTATTTGTTTGTTTCTCAAGAAACAGGAAAGCGTAAGGATCAGAAGGCCACTTCTACTTCTCTTTCCCTCTGGTTGAGAAGTATGATTAGTTTTGCTTATGAGACTGCTGGTCAGTAGCCTCCTGAGAGAATTACGGCTCATTCCACTAGGGCTGTCTCTTCTTCTTGGGCTTTCAAAAATGAAACTTCTGTGGAACAGATTTGAAGGCGGCAACATGGTCCTCTCTGCATACTTTTTCCAAATTCTACAAATTTGATACTTTTGCCTCGGCTGAGGCTTCTTTTGGGAGAAATGTTCTTCAAGCGGTGGTGCCTTCTGTTTAGGTCTGCCTGTCTTTTTCTCCCTCTCTGTTCATTCCGTGTCCTCTAGCTTGGGTATTGGTTCCCACTAGTAATTGAAATGACGCTGTGGACTCTCCATGTCATAGGAAAGAAAACAAAATTTATGTTCACCTGATAAATTTCTTTCTTTCCGGACATGGAGAGTCCCCAACCCCACCCGTAATTAAAACAGTATTTTTTGTTACACCTCAGGCACCTCTACACCTTTGTGTTATCTTCTTCTCCATTTCCCTTCGGCCGAATGACTGAAGGGTTATGGGTAAGGGAAGTGACACTTAACAGCTCTGCTGGGGGTGCTCTTTGCCTCCTCCTGCTGACCAGGAGTGAATATCCCACTAGTAATTGGAATGACGTTGTGGACTCTCCATGTCCAAAAGAAAGAAATGTATCAGGTAAGCATACATTTTGTTTTTTTTTGGTACAGATGACTACTATATATCCTATGTATTCCTGTTTCCATTAATCTCGGTAGAAGCATTCGCCAACGAGAGGAGGCCTGTTGGTTTTAAGAACCACTCAGTGTCTTGAGTACAAAACAGTCCAAAGGTAGGCAATGCACCAATAGGATGATGCTGTTAAATATATCTACTGAACTGACTGTCAAAAAATATGTACTACTTAAAATATGTACTACAATAAATCATTGCTTAAATGATGTATTCAGAGAAAAGATTAGCCTGAGAATAATCTGTACATGTATTTTTTAAAAGTTATATTAGTTGTTTACATATTAAAAAATAAGGGTAAACATAAAGTCAATAAAGTAGTGGGCGCCGACATATTGTAACTTAAGTTAACTTTTCTGCTGAGGCCAATTAGGAATAGTTATAAATGGCTTACTAGAATGTGCAACCAATGACTGTGTTAAATATAGCTGTGTCTGCACTTCCATGTTTAACAAGATTTGGAAAGCCCACAATATTCGGAATTAAATTACAGGAAAGGAGAACAAAATAAATAATGAAAATATATTGCAAATTTGTTTTACTACATGTAAGTAAACAATTTATATTAACATCTTGAAGTGTTTAATGTCCCTTTAAGGCAAAAAAAATAGTTCACTTACCTATTAGAGAGAACCAAATCAATACATTGGAACACTTGGGCGGTAAACATACATAGAGACGGCACAGACAGATTTAAGTAGAAATTGTATTTGTAAGAATGCAAAACAGACAAAAAAACTTACACTGGAAAACATTTGAACACACTGCAACCTTACAGATGTTTGCAAGCGAGGCATTAGGTTCTGCTTCTACGCAATCATCTGGTCCTTCCCGAAGTTGGTTTCAATAATATATAACAACATGATTTGCTGAAATCAGCCTTTGTTAAAGGCCTTGCAGAATTGCCAGCAATGTTTCTTTATTCTATTTTAGCTTAATCAACCTTATTAGGGACTTTGGGGTCAATTTATTAAGGTGTGAGCGGACATGATACGATATAGCGTATCATGTCCGCCACACATCGATAAATGCAGACAGCATACGCTGTCGGTATTTATCATTGCACCAGCAGTTTTTGTGAATTTCTGGTGCAATGCCGCCCCCTGCAGATTCACGGCCAATCGCAGGGGGTGTCAATCAACCCGATCGTATGAGATCGGGTTGGCTTCTGTCTACGGCCTCAGAGCAGGCGGACCAGTTATGGAGCAGTGGCTCGCCAGAAACAAGGGAGCTTGATAAATCGACCCCTTAATCTGCAAATAGATTACGTTCTGATTCACCGGCAATGATACATTTTACAATTATATTTTGCCGCATTCTCTTGGTATAATTTGTTAAAGAGTATGTTCAGAAGCAGCAATGCCCCACTGGGAGCTAGCTTAAAACATCTGGTGAGCAAATGACAAGAGACATTAAAAATAAATATTTTGAATATAGGTCTTTTGGAATGAAGTGCTTAAAGGGGAATGAAAATGCTCTGTGTGTTTAACCTCCACAACGGGGTTAAACACATAGTTAAAGTCAGCTGCATAGCAGCAGTGAATCTATCTGAACACATCTGAGAAGCAACTGACAAGAGGCAAATGTGAGCAACCACCAATATGCAGCTAGCTCCAAGCAGTGCATTACAGCTCCCGGGCCTACCTAGATATGCTCTTCAACAAAGAATACCAAAGTACAAAGTACATTTGATAACAGAAGTACAGTGGGAAGTTGTTGTAAATTACATTCTCTGTCTGAATCATGACTTTGACTTTACTGTCTCTTCATTTTTCTCTTTACAGGTTGATATGGCCAGAGGCAAATCTCTTTGCTCAGCTTTATCCATACAATTGGTGTTTTATTATTGGTTTTTCATTGATTTGGGGCTGTTGCTATTAAAGCCTACATGGAACATATCTGGATATATTCATGGTTGCACAATATATAACAGTACTTGTATTTTTGTATCTTGTTTCCATGATTTGTGTAGATTCCATGATTTATGTGAAATCATTTCTCTGAACACATCTTTCCCATATTTTAGGACTAATGATTTTGCCATAAGGCATTTACAGTAATGAAGATTTTGGGGACAGGATACAGGGTGAGTTATTGGCAACAGGTGCCCATGGCACTAATTTTTGTGACCCGGTAAAAGTGCAACTAAGAACGTGTCCTTTGGGTACATTCGATGGGCGGGCAAATAAGGTGGCTGCAACTTACAAGAGTCCTACAGAGTGGCGATGAAACAGAAGGCAGAAACCTGCAACCTTACCTAAATCTGGCACTTTGCCCCTAGACATTTTTATGAAATTTTTATTATGAGTGTTTAATAGTCATACATGTGTATGTATGCAGAACTTAAAGGACCATTTAACAGTGTAATATAAAGCTCTACCCAGGGTGCTGAACCAAAAATGGGCCAGCTACTAAGCTTACATTCCTGATTTTTCAAATAAAGATACCAAGAAAACAAATACAATTTTATAATAGGAGTAAATTAGAAAGTTGCTTAAAATTGCCTGCTCTGTCTGAATCATAAAAGAAAAAAAATGTGGGTTTCATATCCCTTTCACTATAGCAAGTTGGTAGGTGAAGTGTGTCTTTAATCAGTGCAAAGTGAGTATCACATCTGTAAACAGAACCCCACCAATAATGCACCATTGATACTTTCTACTTTGTACTAACACGGCACTAATTGCACTAGTGATGTGTGATACAAACACACTGAATCTCAGCATTATATGCTACTCTAAATTATACAGAATGTGAACATAAAGACTGACAGACACTAATGCACCTTCTATTGTTGTACCCTACCAGCACTACACCACTTATATTGTTTTGTATATAGAATGTATATCATGACCTCAACAAAACCTCAAATTACTACACTACTATACTACACTACACCTCAGCAAGTAGCAATTCACCTGGCTACAGTTCAATATTAGAAGCAAGGGGTATAACTTGTTAAACCTTGCAGAAAGATTAAAATAATTTCCTGGGTTAGACCATTCCCTAGAAACTATTTCATTATTTCAGAAACAGCATCTGGAATAGGAAAAACCTCAGAGATTTTAGCAACTGTTTTAAAGACGTAATCTAAACAGTTAAAAGGCTTATCCTCATAAACATTAGAGTCCTCTTTTAAAAGGGAACAACCATGTTTAATTTTAAATTAAAAAGATGATGAATCAGGTTCAACATCAGACGATGATTCTTCATCGCCAGAGGAAACTTCTCCTTCTGAGGACACAACAGGATTATCTCCATTATTGCATTTATAATAGCATAAATAATTATATCCCCTTAAAAAAAAAAAATCTATTAATGTAATGGACAAATGTATCCCCTCCAAAAAAGGCTTAATAAAACCTACAGGTCTAAAGCACGCTAAGTCAAAAAAATAAAGAAAGCAGGAGACAAGTAGACTCCCCACCTAAAGCCTGGATAGCGTTCAGCTGAATAGGAGGACGTGTGCAAAAAAAAGCTGTTGAAAGGGAGATTAGGGCACCAAAACTCAATGTGTGCGTATTAGAGACAAACCTGTACTAACCAAAGCGTGGGAAAAATGAGCGCTCCTTAGCATGCAAGAAAATCTTAACGTGCGCAATCCCGAGGGTTTGAGTGCGCTATCCAGACGCACGCAGACCCGAATGCCGATGTGCGCAAAAAATGTAAAAGGGAAAAAATATAAAAATTCTGTCCCAAGGCTATAAATCAATAAACATAATTATAATTGCCCAAACAAGGCAACAGAGTGTCATATAAATAAAAACATGATACTTACCTATAGAGACTCAGCTACCAGTAAACAACCAAAAGAAAGCCAAACCAGTACTGAAATATATCAGCAGAGGTTATGGAATAGGAGTTTATTGTAGACCCATAGGAGGAGGCAAAAGACAAGACCCAGTGAAAGGTTAGTGACAAAATGTCCCATGAAGTGAAAGACAGAGCCACCCCATATACATCTCTCTGACAAACACTGTACTCAAAGGGGGAAATGGCCTTCAACATAGACTGAAAGCCCCTGTCACTAAAGATTTATATACACATCTTCATTCTTCACCTTCCTCCAGTAGAGGCAAAAACAAGACTGAGGTACCTGTGAGGTGGGAGGGGTTGTTTAGAGCTCTTGGGGTTTGGGAATGCCTCTTCCTAGTGGTAGTGAAAATGAATTTCCAGGAGAAATGGACTCTCACCACCTGTATGAAAGAAATTAGTACAATAATAGAGGTGTTTATTAATTAATTTTAATATAAACTATCTGACGTGTGTTTATTTTTTTTTAATTAGTACTAGAATCGACTGAGAATCCATCAAGCAAAGACAATTATTCAGACCCTGACAATCATCTGTAAAAGGTAAAATAGAACTTTCTATAATATTTTCAAAGAAAAACCCTACAATTTAACATAAAACAGATGATGATGTCTAGTATTTAATTTAAACACATTGCAAACTAGATTAAGTTAACTCAAAAACACACACATTTTAGGTAAACAAAGTATTTATTTCAAAATAGAAGCACAAGAAAAGAAATAAAGGTTTAAACATTTATACACACTACATAGTTTCCTAATATATTAAGGCTTTTTGTTCATAAAGGAGGTGATTATACTGCGTTTAGCATTTATTGTAAATTTTATTACCATTTTATAACTTTCTTTTCACTTAAAAATTGCCCATGAGGTGAATCGGCCTCAGGGGGCAGTAAAGCCAAATACACCGGTGTCTCTGCACCTTCATCTGGAGTCTTGGGAGCCTTGGGACCAGCCATATCGGTCCTTACCCATCCAGGACAACAGGCATTGAGTAAAATGCCATCCCCCTTTCTCTTCTCATTTAGAAGCCGTGCTTGGATCCTGGAAAGCACTGTTACCCCGATTTTGGATACTCCATAAGCTGTGTTTGGCCAACCCTTTTCTTGGTGATCTCCATTTTTGGTATCTTCAACAAACGTCTCCATTAATTTTACCAATTCGTCTTCTGTGATGGTGTCACTGCGAAACACCTTCTGGAGTTCAGGGCTGCAACGTCCCAGGGAATTAACGCTAACCATGCTGGATACATTGACAACTCTACCTGTGAGAACAAACAGTCTAATAAGTTTTATGGAATACTAAGAGACCTGTAGTCAAAAGTGAGTTGATGAAAAGTAGAGATCTTTAAATTATAACTGTTTTGTTTGACATAATATTTTACACACTGGGTCTCCTTCCCTCTGAAAGCCAGGACTGCTTTGCTAAACATGCACTAAGTTCCAGTGTCAGTTACATGCGCGGACAGCTCTCAACAAGCTGCAGTGGCACACTACAAACAGGAATGCAGTTCACAAGTTGATGCTTTAAAATGTTAATAGCAAAAGTGCACTTCTGGCCCAGCCATACCAAAAGGTATGGTGCAGCTGTTAGCACAGCATCTCGCTTCAAAGAACATGGGCCTCAGCACTTTCCGGGAGTCCAGGGTTTATTGAGCCCCAATATATAAACTTTAAAATTCACTCTTATTATCAAATTTGCTTTGATCTCCTGGTAGCCTTAGTTAAAAAGCAAATGTACATATACTCAGCGACAGCAATGCACTACAGGGAGATAGCTGGTGATTGGTGGCTACACATTTGCCTCGTCATTGGTTCGCCAGATGTGTTCAGTTAAGTTCCAGTTGTGCATTGTTGCTCTGAAGCCGACTTTAATTATGTGTTTAACCTCTTTGCAGGGGTTAAAAACATAGTTATAAAAATCATAACACATCAAATTCTTTTTAAACTTATATGTCTCTTTAAACAGTTGTTTTGTTTTTAGCTATTTAGTTTCATTTCAAAAAAGCCAAATAAAGAGATCTAGGAGAAACGTGTGCAGTAACTTTCTGCAACATCATACTGCAATCTGCATCTAATCAAGGGGGGGGGGGGATATTAAAAACTTACCTCCTGGCTTTATAAGGGGTAAGAGTTCATCACAGACATCTCTAGTAGCAAAGAAGTTGGTTTTCAAGGTGACTTCAGCTTGAGTAGCAAACGGGGTAGTGTCCGCAGCTGACAATATAAAAATGCAAATATTAGTACAGCGAACACGTAAGACGTCACTCTAATCTCTGATATTGAGATCCTCAAAGCACAGCCTGATACAGCGGTATATTTAGCAGGGCTTGACATCTCTAAGTTTTATTAGATTCTAGTATTTTTGGAATATATATATATAAAAAAATACAGGGCTCAGAATTTCCACTCACCTACTAGCCATTGGGAAGTGGAAATTTAAACGGTGGCGAGTGAAAGTTAGTGAGTATATGTTGAATCAACATTCTGAAGTCTGGTGTTATATTGTAAGTAGTTAGCACATTGTATTTGCAAAATACACACTCCTATTCTAGTGCGGCACTTACAAACACACATTTTGGGCTATGTGCTAAAAATATTATCTAAAGGGATATTATATAGCTATGAAAGTGCAAGGATAGGTTATTCCCATTCGTGCTTAGACTGTTACTTCTGGGAGGGTAAACGGGGGCAGAGAGAAAGATATTAGAGAGGGAAAGTGAAAAAGAAGGTAGAGTTAAAGGGATACTAAACCCACATTTTTTCTTTCATGATAAAGATAGAGCATGCAATTTTAAGCAACTTTAGAATTAACTCCTATTATCACATTTTCTTCGTTCTCTTGCTATCTTTATTTAAAAAGCAGTAATGTAAAGGTTACCAGCCGACCCATTTTTTTTTATTAAGAACCTGGGTTATGCTTGCTTATTGGTGGCTTAAATGTAGCCACCAATAAGCAAGCACTATCCAGGGTGCTGAACTTAAAATGGGCCGGCTGGTAAGCTTTACATGGAAGGCAGAAGTTGCCTAAAATTGCATGCTCTATCTGAATCATGAAAGAAGAAAATGTTTTTAGTATCCCTTTAAGAGAGAGTGTAGAGAGAAAAAAAAAAAAAAGAGCAAAGAGATATGAGAAAGGGGAAAGAAAGAGTGTAGAGGGAAGATATGGTCTGTAGAGAAGGGAGAGGGTAAAAAGAGATCGAAGAGTTAAATTGACTTTACATATTGCCATGGTTACACATGTTAGTAGAATGTGTGGGAAAGAAACAAGGAATCTAATAATCTTTTTTAACTAAGGTGAACAAAAAAAATATTGAAAACTATGTTAAACTCAAAATGTAGTTCCCCATAAAACACTTAAAAGTATGTGTCATAAGCAAAACCTTTGTAATGAGCTTATTTTGCCTACTTTTCCTGTAATTTAAATGAAAACAGAAACAATAAAGGCTGATTCATTAGACCATTTTATTGTAACATTAGTGAACTAGAAAACTATTACCCTTGCAAATGGGT